>NC_088240.1:37199822-37442322 GCF_036934945.1 Oncorhynchus masou masou | reverse complement strand
AGATGGATGTATAAACTAACCACAGAGCATGAAAACATGAGCAACTGAACTTGTTTTTGAAGTTCCAGTGATGAGTTATCTGTTTAGTGAAGATTCCTCTCTCTGATCTGGTGATGGAACCGAGGTTTTGCTCAGGACAGCTGCAGAATACGGCAAAAATCCACTCTCGGATCTTTGCCCAGATGCTGTGCAGGTGAAATCAGAGTTGGTACTTCTGGAGCCTAGCGCACTGGCCGCTTGGCTGCTGTGACAACTGAGGCACGAGCATGGGCCAGTGGCTGATGGCGCGCTGACCGCGGCTGCACATGCTGCTGCTGCCGCTGCTGCTGATGCTGCCGCAGAGCTATTGAGGCCTGCGGGTGACTGATAAAGTCCTGGGTGCCTGAAGCCACAGAGAAGCTCTGGGCGTGAGTAAGGATGGGAGAGTGCACGGAAAGTATCGAGAGGGCGAATGGAGGTAGCGAAAGGTGACGATGCAGCACCAGACGCAGCTGCGGCAGCGGCAGCTGCTGTGACACCAACGTGCGGGTAATAGTGCAGAGGCATGTGGGAATGGAAAGGGTATGGTAGACTTCCGGTGGCTGCCGCGTGCGTCATCATGTAGGTGTAAAAACTTGGATCTGCTGGATGGGGCCAAGACATCGCCAAACGTTGCCTCTTATCCTTCATCCGCCTGTTCTGGAACCATACCTACAGACAGAGAATTATCATTCATGTTTAATGGGACCCTATTCTATCCAACCCGCCTGGTAGCACAGTATTTACGCAATACAAAATACCGGGTCGGCTCTCCATGCATTCTCCCAGTGTTCAGAATAGTCGGGTGTAGTATAACAAAGAACCTGCGTAAACATAGCTAATGTGCGTTTGATAGAATTATGGGTTTTAAACGTATAGGTCAATGTACACTTTTTTGTGAGTGTTTATTTTTAGGGACCCCTAAACAAATCAGCAAGTTGAAGAAATGAAGTCCAACGAAGTGCCTCTGACAGTGATTTTTCAGATTCATAGATTCATTTCAGATTCATTTCAGATTATATTCGAGTAGGCCACCTGCTCACATTGTGAATTACCATCGGATTAGTTTATACATTTGCTGTGTTCGTGTGTGTGTGTGTGTGTGTATGTGTGTGTGTGTGTGTGTGTGTGTGTGTGTGTGTGTGTGTGTGTGTGTGTGTGTGTGTGTGTGTGTGTGTGTGTGTGTGTGTGTATGTGTGTGTGTGTGTGTGTGTGTGTGTGTGTGTGTGTGTGTGTGTGTGTGTGTGTGTGTGTGTGTGTGTGTGTGTGTGTGTGTGTGTGTGTGTGTGTGTTTTGATACATGAATGTTGATCAGCGTGTGTATCTGAATGTAGTGTGCATCTGAATATAATTGCAGCCTAGTCTATAGTCCTAAATATTTGTGATACAATATTATTTTAGTGAATATATTAGGCACAGCTATATACATTAAAATATGCATATAAGAGAACATACCTTTATTGTAGTTTCAGGTAGATTCAGTGATGCGGCCAGTTCACATCTTCTGGGTCTTGAGACATAATTTTCCCTGTAAAACTCTTTCTCCAGTCTTCCTATTTGTTCTCTGGTGAACGCAGTCCGGTACCGTCTCGTCTCGGCATTTGACATGTTTGAGTTCATTCCATTGCCGTTATGATTGGAAAGGGAGGATGAACTTGTGTTGGAGCCTCCAGAATTATTGTCAGAAAACCCTTTAGGAAATAAATATGCAAAGTTATTTGATAGTTTCATGTAGGTTATATAAGAAGTTGCAATGTGTATGTTGGCTATTATACATTTCTTGATGTAATATGTTTTCACGCGAGACGATGCCTATGAAATAAATGACAAATTAACAAGCAATATTTCTGTAGCAATATCGGTGAAATATTTGAAAATGAAAGATACAATTATTAGCCAGTATTAGTTGTTGTATAAGCCTACATTATTATTATTGCTGTTGCTATTATTATCATTGTTATTACGATTATATATTTATTCTAATCCATTTTCCGTTTTAAGATATCATAGAATATACATTTCTCTGAAATGTTTTATTTCGTCAGTAAATCTTAATTCAGAGTGAATGTTACCTTTGTTGTTGTTTTCCTTATGTTGGCTCGGAGAGCGATGCGATGGGCATCCCACCTCCACGTCACTGTTCATATCTGAGTCTTGAGAAACTTCTGGGTATAAGTGAATTTTCTTTCTGCTTTCTGAGGATGAAATCTCCGCGGAAGAAGTATTCTCGCTGTTGTGGTGGGCACCGAAAATACTGTCGATTTCGAACTTGCCTTTGGTTGGAATATCCCCGAGACTTCCATGAAGCGAGGCGGAACTTATTCTCGGGCTTAGGCGACCACTGTGCTGAGAATTTTCGAGGGCCTCTAACACTGAATTTCCAGCGGAGTCTGACAGGTTCGAGAGCCTTTTCCCAGGCACGGGACTGTGCAGACCTCTCTCCATCAGAATCATCTCTTTTCTTATCCTCTCCATCATTAAGCCTTCTAGAAAGAAACACAATTTCCAGGGCTGGTGCTCCGATGAGTTGTGGCGGAGCTAATCCGCATTCAGCTCAGCAACTGTCTCTAAATAATATAACACCTTTTTATGAGCGAGACGGGGGAAAAAAAATTAAGAATGCCAATGCGAGCAATGAATGACTGTTTAAAATGACCCGTGCATCCTTTCTAGCCCAAAATGTAATTCATCAAAAAGTGGTTGCTGCTCGTCGTTAAGATGCGCGTGACGCTGCTCGAATGATCATTTATTGTAACAGGTTTATAAGCAAATAAATACGAGAAGGCTGTCAGTTGATGATGGAGGCGGCCTGCGGTCAGACGAATATATATCCAAGTGGAGAGGAAGAGGAGAAGTGAGGAGTGGAGCGCGTGTCCCTGGGTTGATCTGAGTCTGTTTAAGATTGCTCTTGGGTTTGGCCTCTGGGGTGAAATTGACAGTCTGATTAATAAAATGAGCGCGGCAACATTTCCCTCTTCATTTAGGAATATCATTATGCTTTGATTCTCTATTGTTTCTCCCTTCTGTTCTCTTTGCCCCTCAGTCTGTTTGTCTTTCTCTTTTATTCTCACTTTCTCCATCGATAATTTCACTGAGGCATTCTCGAATGATACATTATTACTGAAAGTTATTTTGTGAAATCCATTTGATAGCATTAAAATGCTAGATATGATCGTGATAATTCTGAACCGAATTTCACTTTTATGATCAGGTGAATTTGTCCTAATCATTTTTGCATGTTTGTTTTACATTCCTCACTGTAATAAAAATACATTTTGAGATCATCATTACACTATATTTTAAACAATGCAGATAACATAGGAAATTATAACATATGCTTGTGGTGTTAGCAGTTTCTTTAAAGGGGGCAATCTGCAGTTTCTACATGCATTTTTATACGTATAAATTAATTATACTGATTCTTGAAGAATATAACTAAATGCCTCATGAACTTAGTTCAACTGTCGTACCCATCATAACCCAAAATATAAGCGTGTTTTACTCCACTATTTGTAAACAAATCAAATTTAAACAAACACTGTATAGCCTCAAAACATGGTTAAAACTATAATTTTGATATTATGGATGGTTAGTCCTTGCATCCATAACCCTGTCTGAATTTGAGAGTGGTTCAATTATCCATCCCCATCCTTCTGCTTTTTACCCAAACAGTGGCAGGGAGTCGCTTTGTTATTGTTTCAACTACGAATTGACCCTTTAAGGTAGTCTTATACTATCCTCATTGCTTCAGTAGGCCCACGGAGTTAAATTATGCCTGACGAATACTCGTTTTTTTTCTTATGTATTTGTTATTTTCAATCGTGGAATAATGATGTGTAATTGTGCGAATTTAAACCCCTCCTGATAAAATATTACCTATTTTACTGCAGGTTTGGAGTTGTATTATAATCAGGCTTATTTTATATTATTTAGTGTCGTGCATATTTTAGAAATTATCCTATAGTCAAAGGTATATGTTGGACAGGCTGCATTTACATTGTGTTTTCTGTTATCAAAGGTTGTGGTATTAGCCTAATATAATATTAGTCTCCCGATGTGCTGCCTGTAGATCTCTATTATTTGAAAAACTCGATTTAATGTTAAGAATACATCGAGGTGATGCTCTGTCTCCTGAACAGTCTCAGATTTAGAGGGAGAATGCTCTTATAGCTAAGGTTATCGGGAATGGATATTGTATTCGGTAAGGTAATGTACCAGTGGGGCCTGGAAACGTCGTCTACGCGTCCTTTGGCGCCCCCCAGAGTTTCTCTGGATTATCACAACGCTTGAGGCGGAAGTCCTTGCCGGTGATGTACAAAGCTATACACTGTGTGATCCATCTATTGCTAAAATCATATGAACTAACCTTTTGGAGTCAATATGACGGGTTAAAAGAATTGTAGTCGCTCTGTACTGGGATTATTTTAAGCAATAAGGCCCGAGGGTTTGTGGTATATGGCCAATATACCACGGCTTTGGGCTGTTCATTAATACGACGCAATGCGGAGTGCCTGGATACAGCCCTTAGCCGTGGTATATTGGCCATATACCACAAACCCCAGAGCTGCTTTATTGCTAGTATAAACTGGTTACCAACGGAATTAGACCAGTAGAAATAGGTGTTTTGTCATAACCATGGTATACGGTCTGATATACCAAGGCTGTCAGCCAATCAGCATTCAGGGCTCAAACCACCGAGTTTATAATGAAAACTATGTCATATGGGCTTCTTAAATATTTGTAGAAGTGGAATGGGAATAAGGGTGTTCATTAAAAAACACAAACATTGTGGATATTTTGAGAAAAATTAAGTGGACTAGCTCAATCGTTGGAATTAGAATACCGTTTTTGGGGCTTAAACAATGAACAATGGCCGATTTCATTGATGCATGAATAGGCTATTATATCACCTGATATAGCTGTCATTTTGTCAGTATAAAAGCCATGTAGCCTTCGTGTTTTTCCTTTACGATCCATGAATAGACTATTATGTCACCTGAAATAGGCTAGCTGTCATTTGTTAGTAAAAGCCGTATAGAGTATTGTAACAATACTCAAATATAACAATTATTTATTCATGAAATTGCCTACAATTAAATAAATAGTATAATTATTGGTTGATTCATATTATGATGTGTTAATACAATCTGTAGTATTTTAATTTGTCAGACCAGAGCCATATTTATATCTAAATATATACTCTGTCAGATTTATTGTAGGCCTAGATGCATTAGCCGCCATGCTAATAGGTGGTTTCAGCGTTATCTTTTTTATTTTACACCTATTTAATTAACTTAGAATAAGGACCTTTATTCCCAAAGCTCTTAGCCTAGTGGTTAGAGCGTTGGACTAGTGACCGGTAGGTTGCAAGTTCAAACCCCCGAGCTGACAACCCGATGTTCTTCATTGAAAATTACATTTTTTTCTTAACGACTTCGAGTTGTGCTCTAACGTGTGTCTCACTGTAAAACTTGAGAGAAGTGAGACAGCAGATTTTGTCCACCTAACTTCAAGGACATCGTATATATATATATATATTTTATTTTTTTTTACTTTTTTTTAAACCTTTATTTAACAAGGAAAGTCAGTTAAGGCAGTAGTTTAAGGCCAGGTGTGGCTAACACGCTAGAACTGGCTTTTGACTTGGGTGGATACTCAGTCTGGTCTCCACAATTTAGGAATTCCTTTTACATGCAAACGGATAGAGCCATCTAGTGATGACTTTATACCATTGCAGGCTACCACCCTTAAGAGCGGGGTCTGTGTGGTTGAAGGTTTAGTCGTCTCCTATTCATTAGCTTAACAGAACGCAACCACTGTGCCCAAAACGGGAGACTCACAGCCAAAGCTCAAATTCGACATTGACTGAGTTGACCGGTTAGGAATTCAACTCGTTTTGAATATTCATAGACACGTATATTATGTTTGTGACACTGTTGTTGCCTTCAGAACCACGGGATATATGAAGGAACTATAACCGTCTTCACTTTTGAAGTGCAGCTACGATGTGTGTTGCATGAATCCTGTTTCAGACCTTTCCTTACACTCTTAGAAAAAACGCTTCCATATTGAACCAAAAAGGGTTATATCACTTGTTTTAGATATGAAACCCTTAAAAGTTATATATAGGACGCTTGTATATCGTTCTTTGATCATAACCCTAGGGATCCTTCTTCACTGAACCAACATTGGTTCCAGATAGAACCATGTATGGTGCCATTCATGAATTGTGGCTTCTAATGAAGAGTAATATTTCTAGCTAAGAATAGCCTACAATATATTAAACAATTAAATTATGGACAAAATAATACCAGCATAGTTTAGAGATTGTAATTATATAATTGCGGTAAAGAGATCAATGGAACGCAGACCCGTGGGATTGAAAAAGGAAGGCGGGATAACGCACATTCAACAAATCTGGGCCTCGTTTCACAGAGCCTTTGTAGCGTTAAGATCATCCTTAGAACCATATTACGGTGTATCTTTAGTAGTCGCTGTTTCTCAGAGCCTTCGTCAGTAACGTTGCTTTTAAAAACCTTCGCACCATCTACGAGTGAACCAGACTGCTTGTAAGAGCAGCCAAAATGCATCGTTTTATGTTTTTCTGCCTTTCTGCGTCACTTTAGTCATACATGAACAAAGCTAAACATAGAATCAATATGTTTAGGCTGGTAGGCAATCTGTCTGACTGTGACCGCGGATAACTTCAGAACGAAGTTGACTACAAATACAAAGTTGCCACAGTATTTGCAATTGTTACAAACAAGTGAAATATAAAATAATATGTTTCAAATGAAAAATTAGATGAAAATATAAGTACATGGCACTATAGGCCTATATTTAAATCATATTTAAATCATATTGCGTTGTATTTTTCCACGAGGGTACTGTCTGTAATAGGTTTAATGACGTGTGACAAGATTTGGGCAATGACGTGCGCAATCTGTGATTTAGCCTCGTGTATTATTATTGGATTAGCATAATAAGCCGCATCCATATTTGCAGCTACAGGTTGTAATATCTCGCTAGGAGCTGATCCGTTTTCAGTGTTGTGAAATAATTCTAATGTCAAGGTAAGATATGAGTGGAGAAGGCTGGGCCCAGTTTCCTTATAGTGACGGAATATAGGCTTAGAAGTGTTTTAACCATAGAGGTGCGTGGATAAAATCACTTGAGAAGCCAAGTCCCCACCCAAAAACATATTACAACCTATGTGTTGTGATAATTGCGTTGTTTGCTCTATAACCTGTTAATTCATATGCCTTGCGATTGTGATTTATAGGCCTAAAGGCCGAGACAATAAGAAGACACAGTGGCAGAATAAATTCAACCACACCCTTGTTTTATCAAAAAACCCGATAGCAACCTCTGTCCAGTGAAGTCCACAAAGCATATTGCATGTACAGTAACAGACTGTACATGACCTACAGCATGGTCAAGCAAGTACATTTTTCAGACGTTTTTGGACCACTAAACGACTATTGATTTAGAACCACAGAGTGTTACCGCAAGTCGCAAAGAAAACAGAAGCTGCCTCCACTATTCCAGCACCATTTCAACTTCAACATTTCAAAATCATGCTTAGTCGAATACAGTGACATCTAAAACATACCCAATACAATTTAGTCCAATCAACGTAAGCTAAACTAAATATGATGTGGTTGTCCATGGTTCTGATTTCTGTGTGCATGCGTGTGTGTGCGTGCGCGTTCGTGCAAGTAGAACAACATGTTGTCTAACCCTACATGCAGAGAAACGCCAATCTCATCCTCCTCTCTTTCATGTTTATGAAGCTGTTTATCACTCTGTCATACAGTACACGCTTTTATTTTTTTGTTGTCCTAGGCTACCTAGCTAAAATTCTTACTCGCTAGCCTAACTTCCATTCATGGGCAACATTAATAGTTAGCATTAGCCTTCTACATCTAGCTACATATTGAACTTCCATCCTCTCAGGACAGGGGTACAACAATGTATGAATTAACCTCTTAATGGTTGGATCAGAATCAACATTATAATCATTGACCAGTATGGACAATTAAGTAAAACCACTATCCAAATCACTATCCCCATCCATGGCTAATTTAGGAAAGGGCTCATTTTAGCTAGCTGGCTAGCTAGCCAACGGAGGAGAACAACACCATGAGATGCAACAGTTCAAGTTTTTCTGTGAATGACTTATGCTCTCAATGGGATTTGATAGGAGTGACGCCAAATCCAAGTTTGCTTCCCTTGACACTTTTTTTTGTGCGCCAGGACCATTCATAGCTGAGCTCGCGAAGTTTAGCTCAACGCTGATTGTCACATGTTTTATATATTTTTTGTTAATTAAGGGAGACCAGATGCTCACTTGCTTCCCTTGCCTTCCATGCTGCGGACGGCAAGAATGTCATACTCGTTTGGACCAGACAGCATCAGATAGATGGCCTACACATAGAGAGACAGAGGGGCACTGTTTCGCTGGCTCAGATGCGTTCTCCTGTGAGATACATTCAGCCTCTAGCAAATTGAAGGAAAATTATGAAACACAGAGAGACAAAACATTATTTTTGTATGTTTGTATTGGTCCATGTTTTGGGGAAGCTTGACTTCCCTCGGGTTCCATGAATACACACTTACAGAAATCGGTGGTGGTAGTCAGTCGTTTTTAACTGTAATGCAGTTAATTGGCGATGATGACATCAAATCGAATATATTTTAATTTGCCACATGCACTGAATACAATAGGTGTAGACTTTATTGTGAAACGCTTACCTACGAGCCCTTTCCCAACAATGCAGAGTTAAAAACTGAGAGCATGAGCACAAAAAAACAACAACAAAATAGAAACACACAAAAAAAATCAATTAACGAAGCTATATACAAGAAGCACGTGTACCGAGTCAATGTGCTGGGGTATGAGTTGTTAAAGTGATTGAGGTAATATGTACATGTAGGTAGGGGTATAAGTCACTAGGCAATCAAGATAGATAATAAACAGAGTAGCAGCAGAGTGTTTGAAGAGTGAGAAAGTGTGTGTGTGTGTTTGTGTGTTTGCGTGTGTGTGTGTGTGTGTGTGTGTGTGTGAGTGAGTGAGTGAGTGAGTGAGTGAGTGTGTTTGTGTGTTAGAGTGTCAGTGTAGTATGTGTGAGTGTGTGGTAGAGTGAGTCTGCATAGAGCCAGTGCAAGAGAGTCTGCTCAAAATAAATAAAGGGGTCAATGCCAAATAGTCCGGGTAGTCATTTGATTAACTGTTCAGCAGTCTTATGGCTTCGGGTTAGGAGCTGTTCAGGAGCATTTTGGTCCGAGACTTGATGCTCCAGTACCGCTTACTGTGCAGTAGCAGAGAGAACAGTCTATGACTTGGGTGGCTGGAGTCATTGACAATTTTTAGTGCCTTCCTCTGACACCATCTGGTATCGAGGTTGTGGTTGGCAGGGAGCTTGGCCTCAATGATGTACTGGGCCGTACACACTACCCTCTGTAGCACCTTGTGGTTGAATACCAAGCAGTTGCCATATCAAGTGGTGATGCAGCCAGTCAAGTGCATGGTGCAGCTGTATAACTTTTTGAGGATCTGAGGGCCCATGCCAAATCTTTTCAGCCTCCTGAGGGGGAAGAGGTGTTGTCGATCCTTTTCATGACTGTGTTGTTGTGTTTGGACCATGTGATGTGGACACAAGGAGCTCTCAACCTGCTCCACTACAGCCCAATCAATGTGAATGGAGGCGTGCTTGGCCCTCCATTTCCTGTAATCCAGTATCAGCTCCTTTGTCTTGCTAACGTTGAGGGAGAGGTTGTTGTCCTGGCATCACACTGCCAGGTCTCTGACCTCCTCCCTGTAGGCTGTCTAATTGTTGCCTGTGATAAGACAGTGTGGCAGATGTGTTATTGCCTGCACTCACCACCTGGGGGTGGCCGGTCATGAAGTTCATGATCCAGTTGCAGAGGGAGCTGTTTAATCCCAGGTTCCTTAGCTTGGTGATGAGCTTGGAAGGCACTATGGTGTTGAACGCTGAGTTCAATAGAGATTGCATCATCTGTGGAACTGTTGAGGCGGTATATGAATTGCAGTGGGTCTGGGATGATGGTGTTGATGTGAGCCATGACCAGCCTTTCAAATAATTTTATGGCTACAGATGTGAGTGCTATGGGGCAATAGTCATTTAGACAGGTTACCTTGGCTTTCTTGGGCACAGGGACTATGGTGTAGGTATTACAGACTGGGTCAGGAAGAGGTTGAAAATGTCAATGAAGACACTTGCCAGCTGGTCAGCGCATAGTCTGAGTATGTGTCCTGGTAATCCGTATGGCCTTGTGACCTTGTGAATGTTAACCTGTTAAAAATCTTACTCACATCGGCTATGGAGAGTGTGATCACAGTCGTCTGGAACAGCTGGTGCTCTCATGAGCACCAGTGTTGCTTGCCTCGCAGAGAGCATAGAAGGCATTTAGCTTTCGTCACTGGGCAGCTAGAGGCTGGGTTTCCCTTTGTAAAAGACATGAATGTGTATTGGGACTGACATCCACTCAAGCATTATACTCAGATATTTTACCTCAACATAGTGTTGAATACACATATAAATAATAGTAGACAAAATTTGATGGGGGACAACAGAGGTGTCATGCCCATAGGGGGCACAGGGGCACTTGTCCCCTCAGATTTGTCCTGTTAAAATAATAATAATAACCAATATATTTTTGTAATACTACTAGCCACTTAGCAATTTTATGAAGTTGGCTTTAGCTAGTCAAGATAGGTTCCCAATCTCCCAACCCTATAATTAGTTACCAATCAAGTTAGTTAGACAAGCTAGCTACTCTATCTTAGCTGGCATGCCTGCTGGCAAGGTTGGTAGACTTTAGAAAATGAAATGTACTGAATAAGACTCACATTCCTTTCAATCCTTTACCCAGATTTCAGCCTGGATGCAGCGAAGCATATTTAGTTTATTTAAAAAGAAACACCAGTCAGGAGGATACAGACAGTGGTATGCAGAGATATGCAGAAAAAAAATGTTTTTACATAGAATTAAATCGAATGAGTATGACTCTAGATTGCAGGAAGAAGCTGTTTCAGGTTTTTGAAAAATTCAAAATTCTCAAATTTACGGACCGGGGGCGTAGCACCCCTACTGACCACCCCCCAGTCATCTTCAAGTATTTTGTGCCCACTCAGATTTTTGGGATGCATGATGCCCCTGGGGGGAAATGAGGACATCTGGGATCTTTCCCCCACAGCATCTTTCCCAAACGCGTTTAAATGGCATTTCCATTGTTTTGGTCGAGTTCCATTGACATCTTTACCTCATCTATGCAAACATACTGTAGTTTGGAAATATTCACTGATGGCCAGGGAGGGATCTTTGTTTGAATGATAACCTATGTCAATCTTGGTACCAACTCTGGCAGACTTCTTTACGAAACAGTAGGCCTACAGTAGCTTATGAGTTGTTGCCTGGCTGGTTCCGAAGAAGAAAAAAAATGAGCAAAATCACGAGTTCATCTGCTAGAATGAAGACAAAATGCCACGCAGATACAGTATAATTATTAGGATGTAGAAGAACAATTTACATGCAGTTGTTGTCAGCAGCAGTAGAAAGAGAGATCCTCTGTCTCTGATAGGTGGGTTACTGTCAGACAGCAAAACATAGATACTATTTTAAAAGTAATGTAGGCTAATGATTAACTAGGCAATTGAATCAACTAGACTTATTACAAATAATTTACTATAAACAATTTAGATAGCTACGTACCTCCTTTCAGTTAGCCCATTGCCCACCACGTGTGTTCAACAGAGGTCAGCAACAGTAATGCCTTCATGAAACATAGTTCCCTCATCTGGCTCAACACTGAATTACTGAAATAAAGTACCAATTAGATCATTGATAATGTCATGATGTAGTCAATAGCTTTATTTGGCATATTCAATAACAAACATGTACATTTATTTGTAATAGTTAGCTAGCTAGCTATCTTCTAAAGTGGCTAATTAAAGTAGCCTATCTCATAAGCTTTTTCCTGTCTAGCGTCAGCTGATTCTGAAATAACCTTATCTACCTAGCTTTTAGTTCATTATATGATTATGGCCCAATGTGTTTCAATTAAATAATCAACTTTCCTTAACTTAATAAATGTAAAAATTACGTGTATATTGGTAGGGTATTTGCAACAACCTTGCTTTTGCGTCTTCATGCTGGAATGGCCGTTGATGCCTATATAGAACGCCATTATTTTTGTTTTAATCTAAGAGTGTGTACTTTTATTAAACACATTATTTTCTCTTGCTTCTATGTAGCATTTAGTTTGCAACAGCAGAGGTTTGTATGCACCTTGCTGTCTGCCACTTAGACCTCGGCAACAATGTTGCAAAATATGATTTCGATCTCCCCCTGCCTGTTTCCGGACGAGACAGCTAGCCTTTTTTCTGACCAGGAGAAATCACGCAGCAGCATCATCAATATGGATATACCTGTCAATGCAAAACAACAACAACACTAAAACAAGTGAAAATGCAGCTAATTAGCTGTCATTTCAGAGTTTGATATGACTGTGTTAGCTTTTGTTTTCTGTTGTTGGCTAAAATCCACATTACACTCTGGGAAAGGGATGAAACCCTCAAGCTTCTTTGCCTTCAGGTTAATATATATAACCTTTTTTAGTAAAGGGGTCTTTCATCTCGTCAAAATAACCGAAAGGTTCTATATATAACCCCAAATAATATTTTTTTCGAAGAATGTACTTTATTTGAAAAATGCAACTTTGTGTGTCCACAGGCTTTTAGATGGGGGAAATGTCTACCATCAGGCCTACATTGTTACGTCCAGACAACAAGTTCAAGAGTGATGTTCAAGTGCAATAGCGTTTCCATTTTGTGCTAATTGGTCAATAGGCTTTTGAATCAGTTGAGTGTCTTTACTGACTATTTACTATTTGGTGTAAACTTGAGCAGACTTAGGCCTAGGGTACTGGTTTCTACTGAAATTGTATATTGCATAAATTCATTTCTAAGACTTAATTTAAATTATTTGCTGATTATTCATTATAGAGTGACATGGATGTCAAGATTTGTATAAGGATCCAATAATTGTTTAAAGGACATGATTATATTACTACAATTTTAGAATATGGGCCTATTTATAGAGGAGTGGTAGACTTATATTCTTGTTAGACTCCTATTTCAATCAAATGTTGGCACCGTGGTTTGTGGGGTAGGACAAAACTACCCCCAACGAAAGAAAACTATATCCAATAGCCACTTTAAGTTAAACATATATTATTGGTCGTAAAAATGTGAAGGCCTATATGTGATCATTGTAGCCTATAACAATCATTAATTGTATTTAACACGAAGTTAAAAAGGTGTTAAGGCATATATTGCTAAATTATGGAATTATTTTGAATATACCATAGTGACGTTTCTCATTATAATTACATGCAAATATGTTGATATAAACATTTCAAGAATAACTAAGGAAGTCGATACAAAGCCTGCAACAGTTTTCAAATGTAGACTCCTCCCTGCATGTTTAACAAGTGGACATACGTATACAGATATACGTTGTCAGATAATAATGTCTATTTTTTCTGTTCTGGTTTTGTTCTTTTGTTCAATTTAGGATTTATTTCACCCGTGAAAATGATTGGATTGGTTCACCCGTGGGAAAATATCAGGAGTTGGCAACGATAACATTATAAATGGAATTGTAGGCCTATATTTTCAGTGAAATAAAAGCTGACATGGATACAAAAACATTGGCTATTGTTATATTTGTTAACAAAACCGTCGTTAAGAAGACATTTTTTGACGCTATAAGCATTGCCTATTTGATATTCAAGTGTATTAACGTTTTTTTCTTTCATTGATCATTTTGGAATCCTGCGTATGCTGTTATATGTTTAACATTCTCCAATATTTTACAAATATTCTTGCCCAAAACAAAACCACAATAGCCTAGTACTCAGAAGATCCACGAGCCATATATATTTGCATGTCACGTGAAAGCAACTGACCAACCACATTTAGTTGTCACAGTTCTGTAATCAGTCAGGCAAAAAAAAACGAAAAGGTTATTTGTATTCATCCTTGCTTTGCATTCATGCACTGCAAAGCAATACGTTCTGGATCTGAGGGGACTATGTGAGGTTTTCACCGAGAAAAGTTGCTTTGGCAGTTCGTCAAACTGAAATGGAGGGCTTGGGAGATAATATCATTTCTGTCCATCGCAGAAGTTTTTATTCCACTGCTCCCAGGACTAACCCAAGCCGGTCTGTACCAGGAGTAACGGTATACACAATTTCGGACAAACCAAACTCTTTTGGCTTAGAATCTCTTAAACCATATTCACCTCTTTCTACAGTAGCCACAAATGCGTCACTCACATTTGGTTGTCATTTGGGGAGCAGTTGTTATGGTTGCACAATCCCTGACAGCAATCTATTCCAACAGGGTGTGATGAAACCTACTTCTCAGGCGTCACTATCTGGACACTCATCAGATAAACCAATGCATTTCTCAGGGGTTTCAAGTTCCAACATACACTGCAGTGAAATGCAGTCCAGACTGAGAGACTTTGGAAATGTTTACCAAGGTCTTTACCCAAGAATCCCTGGATACATTGATGTACCTGTTGTAACAAGGGCTGGTCCTGGAGATCCGAGGCATGAGGCCTATCAGCAATTGAACTGGGCTAATAGTTGGAGCAATCCACTGTATTATGCCAGAGAACAGAAGCAGGGCTCGCAATTCTGGAAGTCATTCCTCACAGGTCGGTTATATCTTCTGTAACCTCTTTTTTTAACTATTATTTCACCCACTTGCATTTTAGTCTGTTTTTAATTGACTTGTTCAGTTTAGCCCAACCGAGGAATCCATAAGAATAATAAACAAAGTCTATGCAATAGCCTGAGGAAAACAAAACTGCGAATCAAATATTGACTTTCGATGTAACTTCACGTAGCCTATGTTTTTATTTTTTTTGTCAGTGAACGTCCTACACATAAAGACCACACTATTAACTGTAAATTACGTTTAGTGGTAATTTGTTTTCCTCTTCTCGAAACACGAACTGTCTTCTTGTTCCATACTTGTAGAGGAAGCAGTAATGAACCAGCCAGATGTCTGCACTTCATACCGACGTGGGAGGAAGAAACGGGTGCCCTACACGAAACTACAGCTCAAGGAACTTGAACGAGAGTACACCATTTGCAAGTTTATTACCAAGGAGAAAAGACAACGGATAGCTTCTTCCACCAACTTGTCTGAGAGACAAGTAACAATATGGTTTCAAAATCGTCGTGTCAAAAACAAGAAGCTTATGTCAAAAGATAGAGACCTTGAAACTTTCTCTTGATTTTTTTATTTCACCATTTATGAAATGCTGAATTGTCTCAGGTATTAGTCTCAATATTTAGGTAAATATTTATATTCATGTGTTATAATGTGTGCTGACTGATAGATTAAGCTGCTGTCAATTGTTTAGAGCTATATTAAATCATATATTCTGATGTTGAAATTGTATTTGTACAATTCTGATTTTTTTTTTCCTGCTCTTTACTTAAACTTTTGTAGGTCAAATTCCAAGTATATTGTAAGAATATAAAATCTCCTAGATGTATTTTAAAGATTGGTCTACATTTGGGGTCCGTTTCCCCAGACAAAGGTTAAGGCTAGTCCTGGACAACAACAAAAAAAAAATCTTAATGTAGAATCTCTATTGACAGTGATTCTCAATGTAGATTCTCCATTGACAGTGCTCGTCCTGGACTAATAAGCAGTCTCAATGGAGAATCTCCGTTATGGAAACATTTGTTTCAAGGTCAAAGCTTATTCGAAAAAGTTACGTATTTTGTGTTGATCAGGTAAAATATGTTTGCCAAAGCAAATGGTGAATTAGGTATGATTGGGTGAATAAAATATAATCATTTCCCGACAATCATTGTTTTTTTCCCCTCATATTTCTAAGACGTATCAAATCCGTTCTTAAACACTAAGTGTGCTTGTCATGTATATGGTCTAACAACATTCCAATTTTAGCAATGTGGCTGTGAGGGTATGCAGTCCTATAGGCCTATATACTTGCACGTAAGCCTACTTAAAGTTGTGGGATTAGGCCCCTTTGATCACATCATTTCAAATATATAGTAATATTTTATTTGTTGTGTAACGGATATAAAGCAAACATTCAACTCAAACGAGACATTTCCACCACGCAGAATTAGCTGAATGTTTACAATCAGGTCTTACTAATTACACATAGGCTACTATATAGGGTCTAAGAGAAAGTCATATCAGTATGTAGGCCATCGAGGGAACCAATTCCATAATTCCACTAGAACTGCGGGTGTTTATCAATAAGTAGGCTTAAGGTCTATATCAATCTAATTTATCAATCAATCAAAACAATTTCATGATCATTGTTTGTGACAATTTTATATACATTTTCATTCTGACCTATTGTATATACTATGCTCTCACTCAAAGGAATGAATTGCAACTATTCATGGACTTGTTTCGCCATCTACTGGTTTCAGCACGCAATTTCTCCACAAGAGAGATTTTCTTTAAAACAAATTAACTGAATTGAAAAACAATTTTATTGCGAATAAAATTAACAAGTTGATTGAAAATCGTTATATTCTATATGCTGAAAAAATCATAGTCGGTTTGGGGACTTTTTTAATGAAAATATAACAACCTACCATTTGGTGTGAGCGTAACATTCACCCACCCACGGAGGCACAGAAAACGACTAGAGTTCATATAAAACATACGTCTGAACTTAAGTTTTTAGTGCTGTTGGCTATTATCTTACGGAGTGATCCACCCACATCAAAAGTTGCATGCCTTATCTTTTAAGAAAGGACATCAGAGGCGATTCTTTGTTGTAAATCCGCGAACAATCGTCTCTGCCAAGAAACTACACCAAACATGCACTTGGACTTGTTTTTGCTTAATCTGAGCTCTCTGGACATTGACCTTGAACTATACCAATATTAAACGCTTTCAGTAAAACGTTGGTTTTTGCAATATGCGTACAATATATTGTGGTCCTTAGTTTCTAAGAGTGGCTAAAAAGAATGACGTTTTAGGGTATTCTTAAATTTACTAGACTCGTAAAAGATGGGAGGCCACGCTGTCGCCTTTCTTTCCGGAGACGGAGCGTTTACAAATGTCATTTCTCGAGTCCGAAGATCCTGGCTGTCTAGCTTTGCTGGGAAAACTAAAGGATAAGTATTAGTTAGCCTAGGTAAGATGACTGATCTAGATATGTGTCAAGGGCCAGTATGAAAACAACAGTTTAGAGTATGCTATGCTAATATCGATATTATAGGAATCGGGAAGCTAGTAATTTATCTTGTGAAATTGATAACAATATATATTTATGTAGTCTAGTCTAATCCAGTTGCTTACATATTTATAACCAGGGTTGTAAATTAAAAGTATAAAAAGGGGAAATGTCTTTACTGTAGCCTATATGTCAAGAGATAATAGCCTGAAAGTGTGAACAAAAAATCCGTTCATATAATTTTTCATTTATAAAAAATGAATCATAGCGTATAGGCCCAAAAATAATTTGTATTTGTCAGATGGCACAAAGGGTAGGCTAAATAAGACTATAGTAGGCTATCTATTATTATTTCCAATATAGTTATTCGTTCCTTATTATACTATGGTCTTCTCAGAAGCAATTCATTTAAAGGTAGGCCTATGTTTTGTTTGAACCATTGCAGGGCTATTTTTTGTGTGTTACTTTCAATACACTAAACTGTTACTAAACTGTAGAGGGGTATGTGTAGACCTATATCCATGAATTGTGAACCGGGGAAGAATCGTTCGTTAGTAGAATTAGTATTATGGCTTTGAGATTGTATGAAAAAAAGAATACCGCATAGCCTATAATATAGTGGAGGTTATTGGACTTGTAGCAGCCGTACCTGTCTGTCAATCGTCAATGACTTGTGAGCCCTATAGATCGTTTTAGGAATAGCCTTCACAGAAAACTATCCATATCTCCATATGTCCACTATCCATATGTCCATATGTCCACTATCCATATGTCTATGTTAATCTTGGTTATTTTATACGTTTTTGTTTACACTGCTGCCTTATAATTGTAGCTAAATCTTAGTCACTTCACATAGACCAGCCCTGTTAGCTATATCATCTCTCAACTTGAGCATGTTTTGCGTAAATTACATTGTCTTGCATTGAACATATAGTCAATTGTTTTTCAATTATAACAATAATCAGTATCATCATAGTTCAGCAACCTAGCAACAGTACCTTATAATAACATATTGGCATTGAAAACGATCTCTTTGATTTTGATAGAGCCATCTAACCAACACCTTTCCATTTGACGATACTGTATATAATTTCTCTATGAGAATAACACTCCCAGTTGTATTTCTCATATAGGCTATGTATTTTTTATCTTACTCTTGCATAACATTACCTTATGGAATATCTTGCCTTGCAGTATTAAGGCCAAGGGTGGGACTGAACAACATGTTTTGCATATCACGTGACACTGTATGAGCAAATCAACAATTACCTTCCCTTTATTCATTAGGAGTCTCTAAAAAGGGTTGTAAGAAGCGTTTGAGAGAGCTCCATGGAAATGTGTGAGCGCAATCTTCTGAATTCTGGCTATGTTGGTTCTTTGTTGAATTTTCCTACCCCGGAGTCGTTATATTTTTCCAACCTGCGGGGCAATGGAGCTCATCTCTCTGGGCTGCATCAGATTTCCTACAACAGACGAGAGGTGTGCTCGCTCCCGTGGACTTCCCCAAGTTCGTGCACATCTCCGCCTCAGAGCCGCGCCTTCAGTGGCTACTCTCCGCCGTTTCTATCAAATTCAGTCCCTGTAAATACTAATCCCAACAACCACAACAAGGGACCACTTGACGAGTCCAATAAATACTACTTTCAGGATGTAAACCACAAGCCAGAAGAACCTGCTAGACATGCGCAGGCCTTTTCTGGTGAACATGGAGTTATCAATTTCGGTAGCTCAAAATATGAATTTTCGAACTTGGATAGACGGTCACATAATTCCGGGGCACAACACGAACTGAATCCCACCAACCAGGCAAGTGCAACCGGCTTCAAGCAGTCGGCCCATTCAATTCCCACAATTCAACCATCTTCAAGTAATGCAGGTGCCAGGGCGTCATTTTCTCATGGTAAGATACTTCTAACGGTTTCTAAACTGTATGTTGAGACTATTTATTTCACCTCCAAATCATAGTTCTTGTTTTGTTATATTTGATGTTTACACAATGATAATTGCAGACCATGCCTACATACTTCTGGATTCTCGAAAATATCATTTAGTTTTTTTTACCAAGTGTGGGAGATCCACAAGTGTATCCACAAGTTACTAAGGACTGTTTTTTTTCTTTCTCCAGATGCACCCTGGTGCTCTTCACACGTGAAACCCAGAAAAAAGAGAAAACCATACACAAAGCCACAGCTTGCTGAACTTGAGAACGAATATATGATGAACGAGTTCATAAACAGGCAAAAAAGGAAGGAACTCTCTGAAAGACTGGACTTGAGTGATCAACAAGTCAAAATATGGTTTCAGAACCGCAGAATGAAAAAGAAGAGGCTGATGATGCGTGACCATGCATTTTCCATGTACTGAGAGCCTTGGGTCTTGATAATGACCTCGTGTGGCTCCGGTTCAGACAAGCGCAGCCACTTCAATCCTCTGTCCTGAGCCACTGATCTTGGCAATATAGTTATAGGCCTATCATTTATTTTTATTTTAAGAACGATTTATTGTATATTTTGGATGGTTATACAAACAACTGAGCTTGTGAATTGTTGTTACTATTGGCCTTGTATTATTAGGTAGTTGGTGATGAAGAAAGCATTATTTATTTTCTGAAAGTCACGTATTGAACTTGTGTTTGTAAAGCATGCGATTTAGGTCAATACGATACTTCTAGGCCTAATGATTTTATTCAACGACTCACACACTATATCTGAGCGTATAATAAGGTATGTCAATGTCAATGGATGATTGTTTTTAATATAGGCAGGCTATGCAAGCGTTCATTTTTTTTCTTTTTTTCTGGGCAATGAATGTTATTTATAATTGAATCTTAATACATGTATAAGTTATGTAGACTTATTGTATTGACGAAATACACAATGATTATACGGTTAGAAATGTATATTGCTCATATCTGTGATCAGTCCTTCTACGAGGCCTTCACAATTGCTCGTCCAAGCTCAAGTTCGTGTTTTTTGTCGGTGGAAAAATGAACCATGAAATGTGTTTTGGATTATATATTTTTTTTAAATGTGTTTGCATGTCTATCTAATTCAACACAATAAATGTGTTTTTGTCTTATTTTTTTGGTGTGTTCGAGTTTACGTAATGGTGCATAACGCAGCCTCCATTTTTCTGCTGCATTCAAGGCGGTTGGGTGGCTCTAGTATTCTCTGTAGGCCTATAACTGCATTGGGGGTCCAGTTTATGAATAATTAGAACAGTTTACTGGCACATATCATGTGTGATATTGGTATCGACGTTATATCGAAAAGCTACATATTTTACATCAATGCATACAATTCCATGACGACTTGGTGTACATGTATATGCAGGTACATGTGCACATTTGTGTTGACATTTGAGGCTACATACATTGCTCAAAATGCCACTATAACACTTGTGGTGCAATTTCATAATATCTGTCCAGCACGTCCACGTAGGGTATCATTTACTGCATAGTTAGGCCTATGTGGATTCCACTTAGTATACCGCAGTACCTACTGCTACGATTACATGTTTGTATTATCTATTTATTCAAGCGGCACATCGACACATATAGGCTAGGCTATTCCCGAAACAGACCTACAGGAATTGACTACTTACTGAATATGATCGCTCTCACTCCTTAGCCTATGACCTTTACCGCTTTGTTTGCTTGTAAATATTCAATTTAATAGCCTACCTTACACGAATTCATTGATTGTTAAATGTATACATGGTTTTGGGGTTTTCGAGGGAGTAACTTGTAGGATATATTCAGTGGTGGAAAAAATACCACTTGAGTAAAAGTAAAGATACCTCAATAGAAAATGACCCAAGTGAAAGTCCCTCAGTAAAATACTACTTGAGTCAAATTGTAAAAGTAGACTATTTGGTTTTAAATATAGCCTACTTAAGTATAAAAGGTAAATTAAATTGCTCAAATATACTTAACTATCAAAAGTAAAAGTATAAATAATTTCAAATTCCTTATATTAAGGAAACCAGATGGGACGATATTCTTGTTTTTCTAATTTACTTGTAGCCAGGGGCACACTTCAAAACTCAGACATCATCTACAAATTAAGCATTTGTTTTTAAAGAGTCTGCCATCTCAGATCCTTCAAAGCATTCGAAATGTAAGGACTGCTTTTGAGTGTCGGGGAAAATGTATGGAGTAAAACCTACATCAGTTTTTTAGAAATGTAGCGGAGTAAAAGTTGTTAAAAATATAAATAGTAAAATAAAGATACCTCCCAAAACTACTTAAGTAGTACTTTAAAGTATTTTTACTTGAGTACTTGAGTACATCACTGGATATATTGTCATCTCTAGTTGGCTATCAGGGACGCAGGAGGCTATAGGCCTAACTGTTATAAACAATCTAGCATTATTCCCAAAGCACACAAGCGCTTGAAATGCTTCAGAATGGCCTATAGCTAAACATTTGTTTTTAATGTTCCGTTATTTACCTTATGACTCTGAAATCATATTTGCTAGTTTACAATCCCATTGTTTTAATGCGATCAAAGGGGAATGGGGTGGCTTTTTGGTCCAGCAAGGTATTTTTATGCCAGATGACGTCTGCTCATTCTCTCAAGATAGGAGGGCGCCAAAACAAAGTTAAGGTCAAGTTAGTGTGTAATCTTGCGTTGCAAAATACGCACTCAAACTTATTTTGGCATGAAAACAACAACAATCAAATGATTTTTGTTTATGTGTGCTTTAAAGTCGTGGTATTTGCAAGAAGGAATCTATCTATTTGATGACACATCCGCATGAGACGGGCGTGAAAACAAGGCCCAAATCGCCCATTTTGTCTACAAGGACCGTTTTGCAGGTTACTCATTGTTGCGTTGTCAACCAACCTGTATTCATTGCCAATGCAATCTCTTTTGCATTATGCTACTGTTGGTAGTATAGGACTAGATAATGTTGTTTTGATATAGTTAGTACATGGGTAGCATGTACATACAGTACTCTCTGCTCTTTGTGTAGATCCCAGTTTTTGGAAATTCTTTCTGGGTAATTTGTGCGTAATTACTTTTTAACATTGTATTAATTCGTGTGTTTCACGGTTTATTTTTCACTGGAAGATTAATAGAAATAAGGATAATTCACTGTAGTACAATATATAGAAAAATAACACAAGCTAAACGCATTTCGGGGAGACTGAATGGAAAACGTGTCATTGCAAAAACATTTGCATTTGGGCCAAGTTTTTCAGTCCAAACAGCAACGCTCAAACATCATGTGTTATTATTGTTCTCAGGGTTATTGATATATGCTATAGCCTACTATGCTTTTCGTGTGTGTTTGAGGATCTAAATATATAACTTGTTACTTTTAGTGCCCCCCCAAAATAATTCAGTATTGTGTTCCTGTTCAACTACAAAATAAACCTGGGCCTTTCGAAAGAAACTTTGATTTTTTTGTGTAGATTTTTATCCGTGCAAATAATTAGAGATCTAATTAGTTAGGGATTTGAATGCTATACTGTTTACTTCCCTTTCACGTTATTTATATTATTTTATAGGCATATGTATTTCTATGCGTAAAGTGAAAAATTGTGTAACTTGAAAATGATACTCCTGTAGACTATCTTCTAAAATACTGTTGAAAGTAGGCTAGACATTTCTCATAATACGGTTTCAAAATGTCTAAAGCACAAAGTAATCGCCACCCACCATAGTGTTTTTCCTCCAACAGCTACAAGATACACTTAAACTAGAACACTTCCTTTTGTCTGTGCAATAAAATGATTTGAGTGCCGACGTTATTGGTGATTGCTTGGTGCACATCGTCTCAGACCGCAGACGGTCAAAGCCAGCAGAGATGTTTTGTACTTGGCAGTGCAAAGCCTTCCTGCAGCCAATCATGCTGATGACGCTTCTATTTTTAATTTACGTTTTGGAAGATCTTATCCGGACAACCACTAATTACATATGTACGAGGAAAATGAACGATTCTGGATTTGGGGCAAACAACCAGGTAAAACAATTCCATGTATCCCTTTTTCAGGCCTGGATATGTTTCTGAAATCGGAAAATACAAAAAAAATATGAATGCTCGGAGACGATATAGGGCCTGGAAATATAATGGAAGCGAGTCAAAATATAGTTGATATTGAAATCAGAAAAGTATATTTCCCCCACTTAGTCCTAATCTTTCTCTATAATTAAGTTGTCTTTATATGTCTCTCTTTCTTGTTTTCGTTCTCTACATGTTTTTATTTTCTACATTTCACCTTTTCTGTGTTTTTGGTATCCTATGTGGATTATGAAATATAATTTGAGATTAGGTTTGTGAAGTTTGTTTTGGTGCATTTTGTGTATTTGTTTGTATTGTTGAGGCACGAGCGTTAAAAATGTACTTTTGTTTTATCTATCCGTCCAAGTTATTACGCGCGTAACTTGTGCGTAATTGTAGGCTAATGTTAAAATTGTGAGTATAGTATTGGATGCGAAGTAGACTGTGCACGAGGGAACATTCTGTGCCCTTTAACTTGGACTCCAAGGGGAGGTCAACTACAAGTATTTCTTAATATGTATTCAACTACCATGATACATAAATGTCCTACTTTCATAATAGTGCGCACATATAGGGCTTGCATGGAATACATACAGAGTTGTGGGTTTGCCATTCTATAACTCGAATTCTATTGCAATAACCCATTGATGAAATATCTCAGGGATTGTTTAGTAATGTCTATTTCGGAGGGCGAGCGCAGATCTACATAGGAGTTGCTTCTGAATCCAGGCAACCAATGAACTCTCGTGTGCGCTCACATGAGTTGCTCAAGACAGTTCTTAATGACTGATATTGATATATGGTAATTCCTTAACCGGATCACATGACACAATTACCTCGAGAATCGATAAAGATGAATTGCACGTCAGCCTACGTTTCCGATTTTTTCTCCCTCGCGGGTCCTTTCCACGCGCCTATGGTGCAATAGATAGACAAAGTTTAACACACTCAAGCTGCCAATTCTATTTCGCTATTTCAAAAGGGTGAAGGAGAGAGATGGCGGAGTACGATGAGCGTGGCAACTGTGCGTCAAATATGTATTTACCAAGTTGTACATATTACGTTTCGGCGCCTGATTTTTCTTCAGTCTCCTCGTTTTTACCCCAGACTACTTCGTGTCAAATAAATTTTCCTTATTCTTCCAACATAGCTCAAGTCCAACCTGTTCGAGAAGTGTCTTTCAGAGACTATGGACTGGATCACTCAAACAAATGGCATTACAGGGGCAATTACGCGTCTTACTACTCAACGGACGAGATAATGCACCGAGACTTAATCCAGTCGTCGAACAGGGCGGAAATGATATTCAAAAATGATTCCTTGTACGGCCATCACGGCGGTACGAGCTCGCCATGCAATTTCTTCACAAATGTCGGCCGAAATGGGGTTCTTCCACAAGGGTTCGATCAGTTCTTAGAGACTGTTAACTCTGAGAAGCCCAACCCTGACGACTCAAAACAAAAGACACACTCCAGTCTCCCCGGAGATGCTGCGTGTAATAAACAGACTTCGGATAGGCCTACATCTGAGGAATCTATACGAGACCCAACTGAGGACATAGACGAAGATGATTATTCGATATCAAACTGCGCTGGAGACAAGAACAACGGCCCAAGTAGGTACAAGCATTAAATGGGGTTATAGTAAGTCCACTACTTTTGTCGGTCCGATTTTATGTGCCCCTTTATAAGCATGCAAAGGTTTTATATACCCCAATAAGATTTACTTTTCTGTTGTTAAAATATTTACGATGGGAAAGCAGTTTAGGTGAGCTGTACTGCAATATTTCGGATGTGTTGTGTTTTCTGATTTAATTAATCTTCTCTGATTCGCTTGCATGGTGTAAATTACAATGCAAGCATGTTTATTAGGCCTATTTGTTTATGACAATGCATTTACAAAGTAATAAAATAATGATATAAACAGAGAGGTAGGCAATGCTGCAATATTCGAGATAGAGGATAGCCTACGTATGCTACAGGCCTAGGCTATGTGAAGAGGTTTTCTTTGGCTGCATTATAATGGTTTACCTATAACTTCGAGAATAACCGTGTAGGACAGACATGGACTCAAAGTGTGTGCGTGTGTGTGTGTGTGTGTGCGCGCGCGCTCACTCGCGCGTGCACGAGCATATCTGCTTGTGTGTTTGTGGATGCATGCGGGACGATAATCTTTTTACTCGGCTAACTTGTTAATTATGTTCTTTATTGACTAGCATTGAGCCAACTTTGATCTGAACTACATTGCACTACATGTTTGTAGTAAATAAAGTGTTTGGTCTTTGTTTAGGTTCTTCAAAGTCCAGAAAAAAGAGATGCCCCTACTCCAAATACCAGATCCGAGAACTAGAACGAGAATTCTTTTTCAATGTGTACATAAACAAGGAGAAGCGGCTCCAGTTGTCAAGGATGTTACACCTGACAGATCGACAGGTGAAGATTTGGTTCCAGAACAGAAGAATGAAAGAGAAAAAGCTCAACCGGGACCGGCTTCAGTATTTCACTGGGAATCCCTTATTCTGAACCCTACTCATTTGGAGTCAATAGTTGCTAAATGCTTCACAACAGATTGAATAAAGAGTTTATTGGGGGACATCTCATAATCTATCAAAACAACAGAAGGTGAAACACCTCACAGCATAATGGACTTTGCAAACAGGCTGGATCTATCTATGCAAGGCTCTTGGCATCTGTCACATAAATACTTACCTCAATGAACACATGAATCCTGTTATTTAAAATAAGATTCAATCTAGTGAAGAAATCCTCCAGGAGACCTCGTCATAATGTCCATTTGTATATCATTATACTAATTAATTATAATCTCTAGGCTATGCATATCTTTTTTATTTATTTAAGTTTACATGGTGGCGTTTGGTGGATTCTAAAATATTGCAGTAAGCAACGCGTACTTTGAGTAGATGAATCGGTCAAGTAGACTACAATAAGTAATTTATAATAGTAGAATTATGTATGCATTTAGTAGAAGCATGTGATGTATATTGTGGTTATGTGATATCAAAATAAAGTACACATGGCAAATGTAGTTATGCGTTACCTCGTGTAATTGCAATCACAACGAACTAATTTCGTATAACTTTGGTCAGGATCCACATTTGGCATAGAAAACTAGTTATGCATAATTTCATACATTTCAACAAGGTTTTTCAGACTCTACTATAGGGATGCTCTTGTCAAAGCAATCTGATATATTTGTAAATTACCAATTGCACTGGCACTAATAGTTATATCAGTAGGCCACAGGACTATACAGTGAATTTCCTGTTATTATAGCCAAGCAGTAGCGCCTCTTACTTGCTTCAACTTCAAAGTTTAGACTAGACCTTTTATTCCCTTTATTTTGTCTTACACTTAGGCGGTTTTCTAAACCTTGAACCGTCTAGACAGTATACTAAAAACTAGCTGTAAATGTCTAAATTGGGGGCTATTGGACCCTCTGGCCACTCCAAATGCGGCCCTACCCCAAAATAGTCTAGAAGAATGCAGTAGGCTACTGTTTACTTGTCCGGCTATTGAATTTAAAGGAACGCAAAATGTTCACGATCAAAACGATCTATTGCTTTATATAAGCATTTATAGTATATATTTTTCATATTTAACTTCAATTGGCAAGACAATAAAAGCGAAGAAAACCCATACGTTTGTGGTGTATTTATTATAATTGTTTTAATTATTTGTATCATAGCCTATTGTTAATTGAATTAATAAATGCTCTTCCCTGCCTTTGAATTTCCCGTATAACTTCAATGTCGTTACCTATCACTTATTTATTAATAACTAGGCTATTGGGCGCCTTTTGGCTGATGTCTTGAAAAACGACGCCTCCTGAATGATATCTGCATTGCAGTAGGATTCCAATATGGCTGCGAAGCAGTGAGTTTTCCTGTATGAAAAGTAAGCAGATACAGGGATACAGTTTCTTGTTTGAAGTTGATAACTGTCTTCTACTAACTACTAACCAATTAAGATGTTACATTACATTTAGCCTAATGCAATATTCATGAAATCATCCGCAATCTTCTGATGTGGTAGCATTAAGCACGACTTCTACAGTCTTACAAGAGTATAGTATAGTTTAGCTTAAATAACAACACTGAAACCAAAAATATGTGTCATAATCAAGGGTTTAATTTGAATCCACGGATAGGTCCCTCGTGTGTTAGAATTTAACAAAGTAAGGCAGTGCACTGTAGTGTACTAAAAGTGAACCAGTCGACCAGTGTGTCATCCTAAATAAGCCTAAATATTTCTGTGACCAGTGATTTTTTTCACTTTTAGCATCGCGCAATGATTTTCTTTCCGCTGAAAAATGTAGGCCCAGGTGGTCTAATAGGCATGCCATGTTGGACATGTTAGTGTATCTGATCATTCGAATTGTACTCCAAGCTGTAGGAAATAAGTCGCAAACACACACATATCAGTCAGTCTTTTGATTTAAAATTTTTATTGGGTTTTTGGTTAACAAAATAGGCCTAGTTGGAGAAGAAACATTTGTGCAGACAAATGTGCAGACTGCTCGTTCCTATTCTAACCACACGAGGGCAGACGTGTAGCAAGTTTCGGTCTGAGTTTGTGCATGAAAACACACATAGGTTGAATTACAGCTGTGGTCTGGAATATTATTGAAAGGCTTGTAAATGTTCTTGTTTGTGGTTTGGTGATAGAATATAGCATACGTTCGGTGATCTGACTGTCTTTTTTGACTTGACTTCCTTCTGGTAAACGTAGCTTAATTCAAATTAAAATTAAACACAATAGCCCAAGCATACTTTGTTTCGTTCATGCATCCCATGCATTGCAATCAAAGGGTCAACATCACTGTTCCTAACGCCACCATTTTAAAGTGGATAAAACAGTAGCCTTAACTATGTGGATTTGTATATCATAGGCCTATAGAAGACACCAAGTCCAACTTGACCCTGGCATATATTGGACATGACTTGAAATAATGCTGGGTTAAACTTAGTTTCCATTCAAAGGAAACCCTAAAGTAATTAAATACTTGTTACATGATGGAATAAGGCACATGACCTCTCTGGATTCCTCAATCAACCCTGGTTAGACTGAAATTGTCGTGTGCATTATCGATGCATTAAACAAGGTATTTTGATTTGGACGACCGTTAAGCCTTATCTAGTAAATATGATGTCTAATCATTTCAACCGATGTTACCTGATAGGGCAAAAGGATGATTTAAAATGGGATGTGTAAACCTTGAATAGACCATGGGTTTGTATTTTACGGAATTATTTGCTTAATTATTAAATGCCCTATAATCACGGTCAGAACACCTGGATGGTTTTGATGTTGTATTCCTGAAGTTAAAAACAACACATGGCACATTCGTAACGTATCCTAAAACGTGAGTTGTTCATTTTCTATGTTTAATAGGAGCATATTGTATGTCTGCATTTTTTTGCGTAATTGACCATTTGGCATATATATCCGTATAGGACATTTATAACTTAAAAAAATATTTTGGAGAGCAAATTCTATTTGAGGCTATTGTTCATTTAGACATATATTGGAGCAGCCTACACCTATATATCGCACTTGTAATTAATTCCTTATATTGTCATCTTTCGCACTCTTCTTTCGATCGAGCTTATATGTTAGATTTCTCAAACGTGCATTTGAAGCATCTTCATATTAGGGTTGACCTGAAGCATTGTTTTTGGCCTACAACCTTGAAGGTTAAGCTTCAGACGTAGGGCTAGGCTGTTGTTGGACGTCCTTGGATGTGCGCTCTCATTGTTGAAATCCTGTTTAAAAAACAATGCTCCCCTTACGCGTGCATGCATGTATTTGGGTTCATTTACAGGTATGGAGGCTATCATAGGTTCATTTACAAAAATCGATGCTTAAATTCCAGGAAACATCATGAAACAAATGTACATAGGCCACAAATAAATATATAGCCTATTAGCCTATTAGCCTATTATCAGCCTATTAGATATAATCTATAGGCTGATATTTTCCTCCCATATTAATTTTGTTTAGTAATCTACGTGCACAAACTTGGCTCATTGAGGTAGGCCTATTCACAGTGTCATTAATGGCGTCCCCTAAATACAATTAGTATTCGTATTCAGCAAATCATCTGTTTCTGTATACTTGTTGATTTGTGAATTCATTGCTATTTCTCTGGGTAAAAAAAGTCCACATCGTCTACCTATTTGAAAACGTGGACCTGCTAAACCAATGTGAGATGCTGAATTGAGAAAAGGTGTGTGTTTAGCGCTGTCGTGGATTGTTATTAAAATGCATTAGTTTCCTATTCCGTCATATAGGTCACGAAGAAACTAAGTGCGCCATACCCAGAGCAGGCATTCAAAGGCTTTGACAATTGTTCTGAAATAATTAGAACCGGGTAATCGATATCACCTCTGTGTAGAGGCTTTCCTTGCATTTTCATTTTGAGAAAATAACATCCTACTTAAACCGGACGCTGTTTAATTAAGAATTCAACGACAACAACAAAAATATAGGCCTATAATAGTCATATTTGTTTTTAATTTTGGTTGTAATTGTTTAATTACCTCTTGTAAATGGATTTTTCTATCCAGTTAGGATTAGATTTTGATCACTACACCGTCATTATTTTTAGTTAATGTCAAAGGATTGGCTTTAGTAGTTCTATAGCCTATAAAAGTGAGTAGATTACCTATTAGTCGTGAACTTAAATGGTGTTAAAGGTGTTCAAAGTTGTCAAGGTATGGTCATTGGAGCTTGATGCAACTGTACATTATTTTCAGGTTAAGCCCCTGCACATCAGCTTTGATTTTGTTTCATGCCAAGCAAAGAGAACAGGCTAAATGTTCAAGATGTCCTTTGTCAGTCTTGGAATCAATTTCAAGTCCGTGTTCTAGGTGTCGCTGTTGACCACGTCTGCCTCCCACCCATGAGTCAATTCGTCCATGTGATGTGAAAAGAGGCTGCGTCTCAAGGCCATTTTCAAATTTCATTGGTGAGCTTGTCATGTGGTAGAGAGGCATCCTGAGCAACACGGAGATTGTTGTGCTAGATATGTCAACCTACAAAGGACATCTCTCTCCTTTTTAAAACTTCTCCAAAAATGTCCTTTCCCAACAGCTCTCCTGCTGCAAATACGTTTTTAGTTGATTCGTTGATTGGCGCTTGCAGAACAGACAGCTTTTACTCCAGCAGCAACATGTACATGCCGTCCGGTGCAGATATGGGAACTTATGGAATGCAAACCTGTGGACTCCTGCCGTCTCTCGGTAAACGAGGGGACGTCAACCACCAAAATATGGGCATGAATGTCCACTCTTACATACCTCAAATTGATAACTGGACAGATCCGAATAGATCTTGCAGAATAGAGCAACCATCCAACCAGATGCCCAATTGCACATTTTCACAAAACATTAAGGAGGAGAGTAATTACTGCATGTATTCAGACAAGATAGCAAAGGTCAACTCGTCCGATGTCCCTGTATATTCTAATATAATCCCCGAATCGTGTTCAGTTGATGGCCCCGAGATCCCTGTTCCGGGCTATTTCAGACTGAGCCAAACTTACGCGAGTGGGAAACACCAGGACTATGGCCACGAGATGGCGAGTCCAAACACCACATTGATGCAGCTCAACAGAATGACTCCCAAACCGCAGTTGTCTTCCTTTGTCGAAGTGGAAAAGAAAACAGCTGATATACCGCATAACCGTGAGATCAGCAGGACACCCATCCCCGCGGAAAGCCCGGATCCAAAGTCGAGCGCGCAGGAGGAGAAGAATTGCTCCACTGAAGCATCAGTCTCCAGCCCAGAGTTGCCAAAGAAGGAAGCGAAAGGTAGGTACAATACAAGGATGAATCGTGTCATGGTGTAATATGAACGCTCCAGCATCATAAAACCCAATATAAAACACAAACAGCCCTAAAGTCGTAATGTTTAATGAGAGTCTTACTCAGCTTGCAGTAAAATGCTACAGGAAACTGTTCGACCCGCACATATTTGCATTGAGGTCTATTATCTTCTATATTTTTCTATATTTATAATGTATGTGTTACTTTGTTGATTGTAGCAAAACAGAATATTCCATTTTATATTTGGGTAAATATTATATGGGAAAATGTTATTTATTTATTGAAGTGTAATCCATATTATTAACATCTAGTAGACATAAGGCTTGTAGTCTGTTTTGTATCTTCATCCTTAGTGTTGTGATTATCAATTTCCTCCGAAATTATAATACAGAAATACTCCGGCAGGCTCTAACAAACGTGTATTGTAGTGGATTTCATCAGTATGCCTGATATGCATGTCAAATATTACTTTGGTCTAAAAACTCGTGTAATTTAGAGCAGGTGTTGTTAGTTAGGGTTTACAGCCTGTAATATTTCAACATGGTAGTAGCAGATTACGACTACTAACCAATAATACCCATACAAGCTAAAACTAAATCAATATAACAGAAGCGTTCTATCATTCTGATCAGAGCTGTGTGACTTAGTGAAAACATATTTATGATAGTTCCATATTTTGTCCATGTTAAAACATGTGTTGGTTTGATTTCATTTCAGACAACAAAACTGACCCTCCAACGAGCAATTGGTTGACTGCAAAAAGCGGCAGGAAGAAAAGATGCCCCTACACAAAGCACCAGACGCTGGAATTGGAAAAGGAGTTTTTATTCAACATGTACCTGACTCGAGAGCGCCGTCTAGAGATCAGTAAAGGCGTCAACCTCACCGACAGGCAAGTCAAGATCTGGTTTCAAAACCGCAGGATGAAGCTCAAGAAAATGAGCAGGGAAAACCGAATTCGGGAACTTACCTCAAATCTCACCTTTTCGTGAGCATGCTTACAAATGCTTGTTTTATTGGCCTTTTCCTCTCTCTTCAAAGTAGTGCTGTGGCAGCATTGGACTTGTTTTTTTGTTTTGTTTTTTCACTGAAACTGTGACTGTATTTGCTATTTTTGTCTCATTTACATTGTGACGCATTGTGTATTTTGAATGTTTCATCACAGGGTACATACAGGAGGCTAGGTCTTAAATTATTAAAATATAGTAGGTATTCATTATTGGACTGTTTGGTTTGATTGAGTCTAAGGAAGTCACAGTGACTTGTTTGTAAGATATTTTTTTCGGACATGAAAGCACATTAATAGTGGTTGAATAGTTAAACATTCGTTTAAGAGTTAAGCGCAAACCGTCAGCTGAATCGTAAGTAATCTTATAAACGTTTCTGTATTATAAATGTGGTGAGCAATGTAAATGAGTGTACATCTTATGCATGTTTGTGGCATGTATCCTGCAATAAATTGATTGTCAAATGTATTTTCTTATTTCAGTGTTTTGTTTTGCAGTAAGCCAAGGATTTTTCATCGGACAGGTGTGTAAGAAATACATTAAAGTAAAGTAGGTCACTATTTCTGGAATTGGTACAGTATAGGTCCTAACGTTCTTTCAGTTCCGTTAAAATTCATAGGGACTGGTCCGTAGCTTCAAATTGTTATCGTGTTAGAATCAATGTAAATGAAAAGCAAGATAAAAACAAGTCTAATAACGATATAAGTATTTTATCTTTAGGCCTGTGTGCAGGGTCCCAATATGAAGCATCTCAATTTTAGCGGTAAGCTACTCAACATAATTTCGGCCCGGCTATTTTCAAATGATCTTAAGTTATTATCTATTGAATTATTTTTTAATTGTTATATATATCATTAATTAGTTATTAGGACTATTTTCAATTAGCTTTCAGCAACTTGACTGGAATGAAAAATAAAGTTAGCCTGTAAAGTTAAGTAATTTTAGCTGTTGATTGTGAATAAGGTATCTAATTGGCGTTCGTGGACTGTAAAACCTATTCAAATACACAAAATATACATTTATACTTACTTCTATTCAAATACACAAAAATAAGACTAATATCCAATAATGCCTTATATAACTATGTAGCTAACATGTTACGATATTTACACGGATCTGGGAAGGTTCTTAATCAACCTACAAAACAGCCATTGGCGTCTGGATATATGCTACTATAAATGCGCTACACTCTTAGAAAAACGGTTCATTAGGGTTTCCATATAGAGCAATTTATTCTAAGTGTGTAGAGGGATAGGTCTATAACAATATCCTATTTAAATTGCTTTATTGATCAAAACGGTTGTTTCCATACCACCTAAATATAAGGCTCTGATCATATATATATATATATATATATATATATATATATATATATATATATATATATATATATATATATATATATATATATATATATATCCATCCTGATATATAGTGTACAATAATGTTTATTTCTGATTAAAAACAATAATAATTGAAATAAAATATTGGCGCAACATTCTGTCATGATTCAAAATGTTGCTTATGTTAATGCAGTTAAACTTCATGAGATGGTTTGTTTTGTTTTGTAGGCTTATAATAGCATATAGTTTGCCCACTAGTAGACTTGTCTTCAGCCACTGTGTACAGTCCAACCCAAGTTTATTGCTCTTTATCTGTGCAGACTATTTGAACTCGGTACTCCTATTTTCCGCTTTCCTTTGCCTCACTTTTACTCACACATCACCCCCTCATGTCCAGATGAATGAATGCTGAAACGCAAACACACACACACCACCACCAACAACAACGATTGTATGGTTTTATTTAACATTGGCCCCCTTGGCCGCATCATTCGTTTGGTAACACTTTACTTAAAGCATCCAGGTATAGGCTAATGCTCTATAACGTGTTATAAGCATATGTGAGCCCTTATACGGTCTTATAACAAGACCTATAATATGCTATGTCTCTCGAGCAAATGCTGACGAAGCGGGTCCTTATAGCGTGTATGGACCTAATGACGTTCAAGCACAAATTCATTGGCAGCTCACCGCGGTGTGGTTCTGTTCCTTCTTTCTCGTTGTTTTTACTCCATCCTGACCATGGATTTTAAATAAATCGGTTTATGGATTTTATTTACTTTTCTAGGCCTATTCATTGTATATGTGTCTTGATGAGAGTTTGCAAAAGTAGGCTAGTTCCAATGCTATTGGGGTGAGTTGTCGACTAATAGCCTAATCAAGAAGTTATGTGTTCTCAAAAGTAAGAAAACCTAAAAGGCCCTCTTAAATCTAGATATTTAGACATTACTCTGCACAGATCCACTTTGTTGCGCCAAGAGTCCGTTTTATTAAGGGCACATTAATGTATAATCAAACGCACCTCATAAAGATTTTATTGATCATAAAAACATTAGGCCTATGGCTCTCCTTTAGATACATACCATTTGTATACTAATAATACTTCCTGATTCAAACTTACAAGACCAACCAAACTAGTGAAAGTGACTCCTCGTTTAATAAAAACTAACAATTCCAAAACAGAGTCGGTTATTTTACAGCATGTTATTACATTTATTTTACGAGGACTTACAACTCAGAAGTCTATAAAATGTTTTACAAGCATTGAGTGTATGACATACCGTATGACGATATCTTGTAAGAGTTTACATGCATAATATGCAATGGCATCAATGTTGAGTGGTGGTTGTGAAATAAATGTGTGTATTAATCTGTTGACGTAAAAAAAAAAATAGTCCGGCACCGCCCTCAACCGTATGTATGCACATTCAAAAGGCCCAGAAACACAGAATTGCTTAAGGTTTTACATTTTTTCTCTTCAAACATTTGGTTTTATTGGCACTCTTGAATAAATAGGCAAATTAAAGATAGGCCTACCGTTACCAGCGGACTGATTTACTCACTGTATTGGTAAATATGATCACGTGATTCATGTAACCAATCCCTGAAGATTAAGCCAGCAAAAATACTATGATTGTTCAGAGGGAAGGTTTCCGTAACAGTGTAACCTTTTATATGACTACGAAGGGATCCAAAAATGTCGACCAGTAGCACGCTAAGTAACTATTATGTGGACTCTATAATGGGGCATGAAGTGGAGGATGTGTACGGGGCGCGTTTTATCCAGGGTCCGCACACTACGACCTCAAGGCCATCAGGTGTTGGGGACAATGCAGATTTTTCCTCCTGCAGTTTTGCACCCAAGTCAGCCGTTTTCCCAGGGTCTTGGTCCTCTGTTCACACGCAGTCCACTGCCGCAGTGTCAGGGATTTACCATCCTTACGTCCACCAGTCTCATCTCTCCGCAGCAGACAGCAGATATGTTCGGTCCTGGATAGACCCAATTTCTAACGTTTCTTTCTCCGGCTTTCACTCTAACAGTCGGCATTATGGAACCAAGCCCGAAAGTTTACCACCGAAAAGGACTGAGAGTGCCACTTTTGAGACAGAGACACCGGTGGTCGACCCTGGCCCTGATTACGCATGTGGAGTATCCGAATGCCCAGAAAAAGTAACCAAAGAGAGCGTTGGCAGTGATATGTCGAGTCACAGCGAGCCTAAAGAAGAGAAACAACAACAACAACTTGACCCAAGTAAGTAAACGGAATTGCCCCCTGATTTACAACAGTAAGAACTGTAGGAGCTGGGTGTGTAAAACTGGAGGTTTTACTAACCTATAAAAGTGTCGAGCTCATAACCACGGGCCGAAAAAAAACTACCCACTGCTGTAAAGTGGGTATTTAACACAAAAGTGTGATAATAATTCTATCCACAAATTCAGTCTTTTGTACAAATATACAGTATTTAATTACATTCCGATGCTTGTATTTGCTATTTTATTTCGTTTTCCTGCTTATTCTCATGTGAGTTTCAACTTTGTCCCCTCTCTTCTCCAGACAACCCTGCAGCAAACTGGATTCATGCACGTTCAACAAGGAAGAAGCGATGTCCATACACGAAATATCAGACACTAGAACTGGAAAAAGAATTCCTCTTCAACATGTATTTGACACGAGATCGACGATACGAAGTTGCTCGAATTCTCAATTTAACTGAAAGGCAGGTCAAAATCTGGTTCCAGAACAGAAGAATGAAAATGAAAAAGATGAACAGAGAGAGAGGCAGTAAGGATCACTTATAACTAGACTGGGTGTAGTCCCTAGCCTTTTGATGTATCATATTGTTGTGATTACTTAGAATAAAAGGTTGGTTGGAGCTTAAACTATGCATTTTTGTGTTGATGTATCAAATGGAAAGGTTGACTCAACATGCCCGGAAATACGCTGTCTTTCTTTTTTTGTTTTAATCAAAGTAAATGTTGAGTCTTAAACGAATTACTCTATTGATTAACCCGAGCTCGAGTATTTATGCCCAAAATGAGACCATGGAATAATATGCTTGCGTATATAGTTTTCTTAGTCGTGTAGCCTTTTAGAAAAAAAAATCGAATGTTTTAAGAAGTTGCATTTATGCTTATATTTCGGCGAAAGAATCCTCACGCAAATTGGAAATGATTTAACAAAGTAGAGGCCAACTGAATATGTTTGTCCTACTCTAGGGCAAGAATTTTAAACGAAAGGGTCATGTTTTTGAGTATTTATGATATTGTCATCGTGTTTTTTCTGAGGTTGCTAGTTTTGAAAAAAGACAAGAAAGCTATTGGGCGTAGCCTTAATCATTACATAGGCTAATATTCCTGCATTTTTACAATCCAATTCCTGCTGTATTTAACCGTTAAGTTGTTCTTAAGTCACCTTTTCTTCTCTATAGACATGCTTGTTATTAGTCTATCTACATTGTATTTGAATATATATATATATATATATATATATATATATATATATATATATATATATATATATATATATATATATATTTCCATTTGAGATGCATTGCTGTATATAGTTATTCCTGACGCTCTGAACACCAATTCAACAACGTTTATTAGCCGACTCTTAATATAAAGCTATGGGCTAATGTAGGCCCCATCGCATCAATGCAGTACTTCATAAGAATTGAGAGGGAGGACTAATAACGCCTTATTGCAAACATAATTAGATGGGTTGATGAGGGGCGACGTAGGGTTAATGATAACGTTTATTTCACTTAAATACATTCATTTTGGTTAATCTGTATGAGCCTGGAGATTCAATGATTGGACATTTCGTTGTCTTTAAAAAACATTTTTTAAGGTCAGCAGAATGAAACATCTCAAATGTGCCACTTGGTGTAGTGAACTACCATTTCAGGATTGTTTTCCTAGTATAAATGTGGCTTACAAGGTGAATGGACTTCACTTGAAAAGTAGGAGAATGAACATGGTTTAAAAAGACTAGTAATAAAGAATTTATGATTGGGAGAGGTGTTGCACGGATTTCCAATTTATTGTCCAACCTGTACGTATAATTGCTTTAAAGCAGGAAGAAACGTGGTCCAATAAACCCATATAGATGGCTAGACGTCTGGTCTAAATGAGTTTATGAGCCAGGGCAATAATTGCACTCTCCTTTGAAACACTCTTACTTGGGGTGTTTGAGTCTGTTGCTGACTAACAGAAATGCAGCCATTTTTTTCTACAGGGTGTCTGGTCGATAAATTGTCTGTCTTCGTGACTGAGAGGAAATCAGACCCCCTAATGGATAGAAAGTCACGTTTATTCATCAACTGCATTTCCTATTGAGAGGGCAAAACTTCACTTTGACTGCCGCCTAGAAGGCCGTTTACAGCGGTGGATCTATTGGCACGGTGGATCTATTGGCACGGTGGATCTATTGGCACTGCACGGGTGGATTTAGACCCTGTTTCTGAAATTCCATGAAATGTCACATGTAATTACTGTTCTGTGTGTAAAAAAAGCCCTGCGTTTTATGTGAAAAAAACGTACATTGTTTATCAGGAGGTGTTGAAACATCTGAGAATACAGTTGGATTTTGATGCATAATTTGTAATCGCTCTGGTTACTTTGATGAAAATAAATGATGATGATTGACACATTAATTCCTCCTATTCTCCAAGTATTGCTAAAGTGGTCTACTAGATAGTATTATTGGTTAATGGAGAGACAACTTATTCTATACTGGGGGAGCATTTTGTTTGTAATCAAGAGCGCTAGAGGGCGACGTTGTTCTACACAAGACTACATCTCAATGGCGGTCGATGGGTTGATCTAGGTACAGGCCCGAAATGTTTGTTTCAAATATAATATTCAATTAATTACTTAAAAACATATATTTTCTAAAGATTGGAGGCTTTGTTAGATCGCTTTTATCGGTGGATAGAATATAGGCCTTATAGGCCTACATCAAATAACATATTGAGTGTTATAGTTGCAATTATAGATTTGGCGAAAATTCTCATTTAGTATTGTGTCGCTTACTAGATTTTATATGTTAACCCTTAAATATAATGAGCGTAATTAGCCTATAACCATACCTACATTAATAACAGAAAACAGTGAAAATATGCTTTTACATTAGAGCAATCGGTATAATAGTTTGTAATTAATGTTTTGAGTTACTATGATAATTAATAGGATTATTATTAATTACGATTATTTATTTGTTTATTTGTATTAGTTGATTTATTGGTTCACCTAGGCCTATCAGAAATGTCCTTGAAATGTTAGCGAAGACCAATGAAAAGGAAAGGATAGGCCTACATATACGAAAATATTAGAACTGTTTTCTTTCATGAGACAAACACTGAACCCTGAATTCCCTCCACTTGTATTTGTTTCAGCCTCATCCAGTGATGTTAACTACTGTACATATAATTCTAGGATGTTTTTGCTCCTACGGTATGCGGTTGTATCATAACATATCTGTTGACCTTGCCTCTTTGTAGGTTTCTTTTCTGCGCTATTTTGGGGACAAAGTTATCTATGAGTCTCATTAAAAACAAACATATAAATAATATATACCGCAGGACAAGTCGACCTATAGCAAAACATTTTCCCGTCCCTGGTTCCTTTCATGCGTTGGGATCAGAAGAAACGGCAAATGTGTCTATAGGTGTGCTTGATCAATGTTCAGCAGTCGACAGTTACTGACTTCTGGAATTTAAAAAACTAACCCAACCGTAAGACTGTTGACAACAAAACTAGCCTACTCCAGTCACCATTGAATTGTTGGAATTGTCCTTAAAATTAGGCAGAAATGTGTTGTTATTTCGAGCCTTTTTATTGCAGTTGGGCCTACAAACAGAAAGGGCATTTCTTGCAGCTTACAATTCAGCCTTTCCACAAGCTTGTCTGTTGGGTCTGTAGCAGCCTCTGCATCAAGTTCAATAATTTTATAATCATGCAAAGCAGCGCGCAAGTTATCAACCGAATCCTTGTGGAATTACGTGTCACAGCGACTGCTCTAAATTTCACAAATACGATAATTTACAGAGACAGCAGGCCTTTACGACACCGCAAGAGACCGAGCTGCTACAATACCTTGACTATAAATCGTCCGGTGGTAATACTGGCGAACTACCAGAGCGCCTAAATGAAAGCCCGTCTTTTCCACAGACGCTCCTCTGGATGAGACCTCAAGGTTGGTTGATTCTCGTAAAATGTGCTTTCAGATCACGTACAGGCCCAATTCCTAGGCTTACTATTTTCAAAAATATCCTTCTCTTGCCGTAAAATTGCACAATTCTTTGAAAATAATGATAATATGCTGGAATGGAACATTGCATAATGCAGTCTTCTAACCCCTAGTGAGGAGAAGAAACAGACAGTCGGTAGGCCATAAAACTGAAGCAGAAGAAAGAATTTTGCCTCCAACCCCATGTGACCAGAGAGATAAGGTTCGATGTGTCGACCCCACAATAAGAAAATAAGTTTACCATTTAAAAAATGCTGTCGCCAATGGTACCAATCCCACTGAAACACAACAATAGAATGCAAAAGAATACAATCCCCATTTTACGCACGCATTACGCATACCCATGCCCAGCCGAATCACGCTGAAATACACACACGAAAACATCCTAAAGGCCATTTGTGTACACTGCCTTCTCGCTGTCTTTACAGACCCGAAGCACATTGGTACTATCATGAACGAAAGACTGCTACAATGAATTGTACTAATAATAATAATAATAATAATAATAACATACACATGTAATGTAAGTTTATATTTCTTTGTTGCTTAGTTTCCCCAAGAAAATACTGAGCATTGATTAATACGCCAAAATACATTATATATTTTTTATATTTTTTATTTTTTACATCTTATGACATAATGCGTAATAGTCTTAAAAAAATCATAGTCCTGGATTCCTTGGACTAATAGGGATACATTTAGTTTGCCTTAATAATACGTGCATGTGTGCTTTATTCATGTGTTTAGGTAGCCTATATTTTCGTAAATATTCAATCATGGTCCTTTATTTCACCTTTATGAATTCAATATATGAAAAATAGGCCCACAAGTATAACTTGTTAGTTAGAACAGCACCCCATTTTATGATTTTAATATCCTAGGAGTAAAGGATGATAGTCTGGCCAAAAAGGTGTGTGAGGACTACAACCGAACCGCATGCATAGCTTAGTAGGTCTAAAGAGTTTTTTTCTTCTCAATAAATACCACATTTCTATTTTGGGGCTGATTTTAGTTATTTGTTGTACCCTATTTTCAACACCACATTGAGCCTGGTCGAATTTGTTTCGGTGGGAAGATCCTATAAATCTTCCTCTATCGATTTCTTTTGTTTCAAATATCTTAGTTAATACATGTGTTATGCGTTATGCGACATTGTAACCAACGCAAGACATACATTTAGCCACAACGGAAATGTTGCTAATGAAAAGATTATCTTTGATTAGTGGTCAAAATATTGCACAGTGTCAGTGCCAATGAAGGTTTTCATTATTATTTTGTATCTTGTTTTTACACAATAAAATACTATGTTGGCCTCATGAACTAAAAAATACTATGTTGGCCTCATGTTTCCTTTTATATAAGACCAAATGTACTTTATTACAACCATTGACCTATTCTAGAATATAGTTTGTTAGCTGTATGAAATGTTTAGGCTCGACATTTACTGAACATGTTTAGTATAACTGATGTTTATGCTCGTCAACATGGTAATATCTATGTTATTATAATGTTAGAAAAAATAATACATTCCGTATGCACGAATCTTCTAACTCAAAACTAGCAAATTTGGTTATTCTGCGGTTAAAATCAAACATGTAAAATTTCAATTCAAGAAGCAAGGGCATTGTTCGTTAACTTTCCAAATGAGATTTTCAAGCAAAGCTTTCTGAGAAGAAATGGGGAATGGCCCCCGCCATTATGCGCAAAACAGGGTGAATTGCTGCAGTCGAAATTTCTTTTTGTGAGAGGAGAATTTACAACTTGGTAATAGACCTTTTTATGTGCCTCTATCGCCTGTCATTGGATGCCACTGGTCATGTGCAAGAGGCAAACGTCTTCATGGCCCTTTTCCTGATTTCCCAAGCGGTTTTTTCTCTGCATTCTGCTGCTATACCGTCCCCAACCAAAACGCTCAGCCTACACTCGCTCAAAATTTGCCTTATTATTGCCTGAATGAAAGTGTGAAGCTACCAGATCCTCGATAACTAAATAGTTATTTACTTGACTTGTCAGGGCTAGCGTTTCTTCCTGTGTGCATACCGAACATCGAAAGGAGAGCCTCTGCTGTTCATCATCCGTATAGTTTCACTGTAACATCATGTATTATTTATACAGAGTCACCACAAGAAAACACATGGATTACCCAACTGCATTAGGTAAGCATTTAATGTTACAAACATCATGTTAGAATGGTTGTTTATTGAATTTCTCTATGCTACTTCCTGTCTCGTTGCACCAGGGTATATTAGCAGTATAGGCTAATCAGAACCTCAGTCGAGATGACATGTATAGACTAAAGCCAAAGGACACATGTTTAAGATAACTAAAACTGCTGTTATGCATGTATTATGAGTCAACACCAATGAACGTTTACATTTAACATTGCATGCGAATCTGAACGCACAAAACTGTGATCGGTATTTTACCAATAGGCTACGTATGATGGAATTGTAATTTGCTGTGACAATGGGTTGACGTGTTCATGTTAGTTTAGCCAAACTGATTCATGTATAAGGACGCATATTTAGCTTCTGTAGCCTAAAACGAATGTTTACTAACTTTGAAGTGCTTGCGGGGATGGGTTCTTTTGATGTTTGTACGTATGAACAGTATCTGTCGGTCTGTCTGTATGTCTGTCCGTCTATATGTTTTCGTTATATATGTGTATCTTTGTGTATGTTTGATATATATATATATATAATTGATTGTATAATGTATCTGAAGTGACACGCAGCCTAATTGAGTTTTGAGGAGCTGGCTGCCAGATGATTTTAAACAGTTCGATTTTCTAAGTGAATTCTATTCATTAGTCCTCTTTTGGTGCATGAAGTCGATGTCATCACTGTTGTGCGAGGTAATGGATATCTGCATGATGGCATTTGTATGAAGCCGCCTGATATGGTCTTAATATTAGTTCCACGTTCTATCAGGGACGTTGTGTAGGCCTACTTGTGAATATATCATTACACTCAAGCTATTGCTCCATAGGCCATATAATAATAACAATAGACCTACACATTGTTATATAGTTGAACTAAACAAGGTAACCATTTGCATTGTATTTTCAGATATGGATGTTTAGAACATTTGAATTTGTTGTAACACACACACACGTGTGGAAATAAATGCAACATAATGTTAACCTTTCAGAAATGCAGTTGTTGAGTTTTCCCACCAGAGAAGCAGTTTTCATAGATGTTTTCAGCAGCCTGAGATGGGGGGCAACGGAACAAAGACAGTATTTCACTGTTGCCTGACAGGCAGCTGCGAAAGTATTTACAGCCTTACTGCAATGCGGCAAACGAGAGAAAGCCTGGAACGAGGGCAGCCTATAAAAGTGGGGCCTGCGAATGACAAAACGCGGAGCATTTAAATGACTCGATTAGCTTCTAGTCTTAACTCTGGATCGGTAATCACATCACGTCCCAACATATATATGGATATAGCGTTGTCATTTCGTTCTTCGTTCGTTCTTATATCATATCGCCCATAAATGAAATACAATATTACACTGTATATCAACGTATAGATATATCATTTATCTAAAAAAATGAACAGAGCGAGAGAACAGTTCCCTTGATTATTATGTTTGGTGTGTGTTTTGTATTGCAGTTTTAAACATTTTGCGGTTGCAGTGGTTAGCCATACGAAGGATTTTTTTTGGATTGCCAGTCTAGTTTAGCCTATAAATTATGCAATTATTGAACATCGTGGGAGCATATTAATCCAATCATCTGCGGTATAAGGGATGAACGAATAATAAACCTAGATCATCTATGGATTTTTCTCGGATTGAACTGCATACAAAGCCTACCATTTAAACATATAGCAAAATATAATGTCATGCAAGTTTATGCTAAAATCCAATTTATGCTAAAATGCAACAAATTGATTATGTGCCATATTGATTGGGAGAAAAACTGAACACGCTGAAAAAGGGAAATTATTATCATGTTCCAGCAAGAGGCGCTGTTGTCCAACATTCAGTTATCCCTTGGTTCTTTTCCGCATATTTTACCTTATAGGTCACCGAACTGGAATATGATTGGTCCTTACACAATATGACCGAGCGATGTGGAGTATGCCTAAGAAATTGAAAGGAAGTGGTTTCTGAATTGAAATATCAGTCTATATGTAGGTGAAGTTTTCGTATAACCAAACTCTTTCTTTAAGAGGGTATAGTTAATAAGGAGAGTGGTGGAGTCATATGAGACTGGCCTACACCAATGCGTGTGATGCATTTGATGGTTAGAACGTTTTTAATAGTCGTGTGTGCTTCTGAATCACCTCAAGCTAGCAGGGCATCTTTTATGAAACTTTACTGATAGGAAACGGTGAGCGAAACCCCCACAGATGTCTGTAGACTACGTCAGGGATCACAGAGTCATCATCCGTTTTTTTAAAGTTAGGCCTTTATGGGCAAGCAGTCAAGCAGAACAAATATATATATAGGTAGATGTTGACCTGTTTCTCCCAGGTCCAAAATGATTGGCACCCTTGACTAAGATGAGCAAAAAAGACTGTATAAAATAAATTATACAAATATGAACCTATATTGTTTGTTCAAAACAATTGGGAAATTATATTATTTTATACTAATACAACTGCCCACAGAAAGAGATTTTGTGGTTACACTTTATTTTATCAAAAAGATAGGGTTCAAAATTATTGGCAATTACTTTTTTCAATACCTTTCAATACCTCACCTTGCCAGGATAATGTCACTGAGCCTTTTTTCTAAAATGTTTGTGATATTGGAGAACACATTCGGAGGGATCTTAGACTATTCCCCCATCCAGAATCTTTCCAGATCCTTGATAACCTTCATCTGCGTTTTTGAACTGCCCTCTTCAATTCAAACCACAGGTTTTCAATGGGGTTCAAGTCCGGAGACTGAGACAGCCATAGCAAAATGTTGATTTTGTGTCAATTAACAATGTATCTATGGATTTTGATGTGTGCTTGGGCTTGGGCTTATTGTCTTGCTGGAAGATACACTTGCAGCCGCGTTTCAGCCTCCTGGCAGAGGCAACCAGGTTTTTTGGCTAAAATGTCCTGGTACTGGGGTAAAGTTGATGATGCGGTTGACTTTAACAAGGGCCCCAGGACCAGTGGAAGCAAAATAGCCCCATAATATCAAAGGTGGCAGCATAGCCTAGTGGTTAGAGCGTTGGACTTGTAACCGGAAGTTTGCAAGTTCAAACCCCTGAGCTGACAAGGTACAAATCTGTCGTTCTGCCCCTGAACAGGCAGTTAACCCACTGTTCCTAGGCCGTCATTGAAAATAAGAAGCTGTTCTTAACTGACTTGCCTAGTTAAATAAAGGTAAAATTAAAAAAAAAAATAAAATCCTCCACCATATTTTACAGTAGGTATATGGGGTACTCTTTTACATGTGCATTCTCATTTCAACACCAAACCCATCATTGGTGTGAGTGGCCAGAGAGTTCTATTTTCATGTCATCCAACAAATGTAAATGGCTGGAGTATGCTAAACGCATTGGAACTTGGATTGGAACCGGTGCTATGGTCAGATGACATGAAAATGTAGCTCTTTGGCCACACACACACCAGTGGTGAGTTTGGCATCAAAATTAGGAGGCATTTGCAGAAATGAATCCCATACCTACTGTAAAATATGGTGGTGGATCTTTGACGTTATGGGGCTATTTTGCTTCCACTGGTCCTGTGGCCCTTGTTAAGATCAAATGCATCATGAACTTTACCCAGTACCAGGACATTTTAGCCCAAAACCCGGATGCCTCTGCCAGGAGGCTGAAACGTGTCCGGAAGTGTATCTTCCAGCAAGACAATAACCCCAAGCACAGATCAATATCTACAAAGAAATGGTTAATTGATCCTAAAATCAACATTTTGCAATGGCCGCCTCAGTCTCCGGACTTGAACCCCATTGAAAACATTTGAATTGAAGAAGTGAAGGTTATCAAGGATCTGGAAAGATTCTGCATGGATGAGTGCTCTACGATCCCTCCCAATGTGTTCTCTAACTCATCAAATATTTTAATAAAAGGCTCAGTTCATTATCCTTGCAAAGTAAGTGAGGTAGGCTATTGAAAGTTATTAAAAACAGGGGTGCCAACATTTTTGACCCCTATCTTTAAAATAAATATATATTATTACTTGCTGGATAAGATATCTTTCTCTAAGTAATTGTATTAGTATAAAATAATTTAATTTCTCCATCTTTTTGAGCAAACAATATAGCTCAGTATTTGTATTATTTATTGTATACAGTCATTTTTGCTCATCTTTATAAAGGGTGCCAATAATTTTTAACCTAACTATAGAACAGATTACTTTATTAGACTTTTGACACGTCTTCTATTGACCTAAAAACACACATATAACACAACAAGGTGAACTTGAAATAGCAAGTGTGAAACAAAAATATATATATTTTTATTTTTATTTTTTATTGCATAACATGTATTATAATTATACATCCCTTTTATTTGATATACCATCAAGCTAATCGGCGTTATTGAATAAGTGCAACTTTGAGGGTTATTTATGGCACCAGTGCGGTGTCATGAATGGCTGTGGGGAGAGCACGTGATGCCATTAAACTTTGTTTTATGGCCTGGGAGTTGACAAGCCAAAATATAATCCTCATTGTGTATTAGTAAGGCCGTGCAGATGGCTTGGAATAGACCTTGGAATTGGTGGAAGCAAGTATAAACCTCTGGTTTTGTCTGAACATGGATATGTTTGCCTATTCGATGCAGTACGTTGGTCTTTGCGGTGAGCTCTGTTTTATCATTTGATAGGCTACTAAAACTACTGCGTGCGCATGCTGATGTCATCAGGTATACATGTCTGTCTCCTGCAGTTTTGTTTGCCTGCTTCGAAATCCAGGACTTTAACCACAGTAGGATGTGTATTTTGCAATGGCCAGGATGTACGGGAAACAGTTAGGAAGTGTTTGAATATGTCAATACTTGGCTGTTTACGGCTGTTATAACCAATAATCGTTCAAATCAGTCGTTAGATAAACAATGCATTTTGGACAATGGCTAATATTGTAGCCTATAGGCATATTCGTTTTTGCTTCAAATAGACTAATATTGCGTGATGGTTTATTAAAACCTGTAACATTTGAATTTGTCTGCAATACGCACATATTTTAATGACAATGGCTAATAGGCTTGTCGGGATCTGAAGTCTTTGAATTCGGAGGTAAAAATATCAACCTGTTGTCACAGACTTAATGGCGTTTACAGTTATTAGCGTTTCCTTACGTTTTGGTGACATAGGCCTTGTTACAACACTGTATTAATTAAGTTAAATACACATCAGTCCTTCTGCATCTTAATACCCCAACAATATCTTAAAAATAGCCATGCTCCATCGCGCCCCCTAGTAGTGTACATAATATTATCGAATCATAATTCCTTGTACTATCGTCAATTGACCCATATCAGGGTGTTTCTATAGGCCTACATTGTGACGTTATGTAGGAAGTGAAGTGATGACATTGGAAGTGATGATTTAGTTTGTTATCCAATACAAACACTTTTACATGAGGCAGCATGAGGCAAGGACAACATGCACGAATCAGAAGTGTGTTATAAAGGACTACACTACAGTAGGCATAGGCCTAGGTTTTTATTTTTTTCTTCTCTTTTAGCAATGTAACGGAGTATTTTTTTAAATTGTTTTTCTGCTGCCTGTCTGCCACTTTGACAATTAGTGTATTTCGAAGTTCAATGCACTGACAACTGCTTTAATAGGCCTACAATTGACAGGCTATATTATATTGAGATGGTATTTTTATTGAAATGAGAATTGCATTTCTAAAAGAATTTCAGTAGTCTAAGATGGCATGTTTAAAATAGTAGCTTTATTGTCTCTTTATTTATGATAAATAGCCCACAAATAAGATTCCAGGAGAAATACAAATGTTTTTTGCAACTTAAATCCATAGGCTAAATTATACATGTTGTCGATGGTGTTTTGGCATAGAATCTGGCTTTTGTGACATAGCTACTTGAAATCGGAACAATTACCTATTAACAGTTGTATAGTAACATACCTCTAAATAGATTACAAAACATAGCAAGTTGGTTCATTCTTGGTTCAAACGAAGGATAAAGACAAGTGCTGACTTCATCGTTCTTTTGTTCCTCGGTATCCTATCTCGGCTTTGACCGAGCAGTTGTCTGAACAAGTCTCAGGGCAAGGTGAAACCTAGGTCAAGCTGTCCAACACATATTAAAATGTTGTGACGTGTAATTACAAAGGTGTAAAGAGTGTGATTAATATTTTCCAATAAGATCATTTGAAAATGGGACGAAAACCTTTCGAGTATCTCAAGGTTAAATAGAGGCTTCTAATGTGGTCAATTTTAGTTTTTGAAAACGTTGTAGAAGTGTTGTGAAACGTTCGGCCTATAACCTTCGTTCTTAAACTACTAGAATTAGACTACCGAAATTAGACTACTGAAACTGTCCAGTAACAAAACATGAAGTCGGCCTGGCCTATAATTTTGAGAAAATAATTTAAGGACACATCTTCGGGCATCTTACCATAAGCCCTGTGTGAATACTCAGTCAAATTTAGAAAGCACTTGGCCAATCAAGTGTTTTAAAACGAACAATTTTATTTAATTGAAATATAAATTGAATTCAAAAAAGTATGTTATTATAGGACGATAGCACAGTGACATATTCCCTAGACTTTAGACCAACGGAGGTAGTCAACTGAAGGGTCGTTTGGGAATCGTGAACTTTTGTACTTTTTGAGCTGTCGCTAAAGTAAAGATAATTGAACTTTTTGATACGTTTGCAAATCATTTAGTTTGACCTCGTGGCCTTTAGCCTTTTTTCTTATGGGTCCACACGATATTCAAGCCTCGGATTGTGGGTAGAGCGTAGGCTGGTTAACTTGTTTTTTAAAAATGGAATCCTTCCAAAGTGAGTATCGGTAGTCTATACTAATTAATAGTGAATGACCTATGTTGTTTGCCTATACCTCTAACCAATAGGACTAACCGGTTGACATTTTTTTAAATGCATTTCGAAGCTGGAACAGAATTGCTAATTTTACTGATGAACTACTTAGGATCTGATTAATCAGGGGCTATGATTTGATGGAAGTTATCGAAACATATTTTGATACACATCCATTGTTTACAATTGTCGACGGTATAAGAGTGTATTGAGTATGAATAGGTTTTTTATTTGTCTTTTTGAGAACGGAATCTAAAGGCTGGACTCTTGAATTGAGAGAAATGATGGGACCCCTGTATTCCGTCGTCTATATATACCCTGTAGAACCGAATTTGTGTGATAAAACAACAGTCACAGATTCGATTCTAGGGGAGTATATGGTCGATGCAAAAACTTCGATTTACTTTACTGCTTTTATAGAATTTCTAATCATAACTATTTATAACATTGTATGATGGAGTGCACATCGTTTGATTGCTGGATTGTACCAGCTATTGTGTCTAATGGTTGTTTAAAATGATATTTATATATATTCTATTGAGTAGAATCTGTTCTAATAGTGAAAGTAAATGTTCGAGTTATATGCTCTTTCAGTGTCACTTGTCATTTCATTTGGTGATTTACGTTGATATAAAGACATCGTCCTAGTCATGCTCAGGAGAAGCCTTTTTACACGAGTCACTTTTTTGGCCTGTTCACGTATCATTACAGCCAAACAGTCCTTTTCGTTTTGATAGTGAACAAAAAGTAACTTGCCATAACAAAAGTTATAGGAGACTGAAATCTAAACAGATTTTAACATGGCATCAAAGTAATGCATTTTTTTCTTACGGTTTCATACGTTTTAACATTTCAATCATTGAATTATTGACTGTTTGGCATTGGTTGGTTGCCACGAGGCTCTTTCAGTAGTTTTGAAAGGGATAGGGGAGATGAAATGATGAGATTCTTCTAACTTTTGGATGACCCCTTCTTGACAAAGACAGTCCCCATCAATTGTCCCTAGGCTTTATTCCCCTCTTTTTGTGCCAGGGGGACGTTTTGTATCTTTTGTTTGTTTATCTGTCAGACTCACTGGCCTTAGTTTGATTTAGTATTGTAGAACAATAAGCATATTAACCATATTATTACACAAAACCATCTAAATGTCCATCTATAACCAAACTTTGTATTTAATCCATTCAGATTATTTTCCATTGACTGTTAGGGATGACCACAATTGATATTAAACTGTTGACATTAGGTACATAACATTTTACATTTTATTTTTTCAGTATAGCGAGTACATTGCTAATCCTGCATTGGAACTGGTTAAATATTTGTTTTCATTCAAAATAATTTCGGTGTTTTTTTTAAATCAGTGGAAATTGCTGCTGTAGGTGTGCAGTGTATACCCGTTAATGAACTAGCTTTACCTCCATTGGCCAATCTGGTCACATGGTTCCCTAACTTTATTCAGTTGACAGCAAGTAGGAGGGCTTTATGGAGGGTGGAAAAAAAGACAACTCGAGAAAAATTTGTATTTTCTACCTTCAGAAATTAATGACCATGAGTTCGTTTATGGTGGACTCTAAGTATGTGGACCCAAAATTTCCTCCTTGTGAGGAATATTCGCAAAATAGCTATATACCTGACCAGGGGACAGACTACTACGGTCCAGCGCAGGACCCAGGTTTCCAGCATCCAGGAATCTATCCACGGTCAAACTACACTGAGCAACCCTTCAGTTGTACCACTGTGCAGGGTTCTACAGTGCAGCCGCGGGGTCATGTGCATGAGCGAGCCAGCCACCCTAGCCCTTTCACTGCACAGACCGAGCCGTGTCCCCCGGTCCAAGTGACTGGCCCCCGGACTTGTGGACAGCAACAAAACACAAAGAACCAACATGGGATACAAGCCAAGCAGCCTACAGTAGTTTACCCCTGGATGAAGAAACACCACGTTACTACGGGTAAGATTGACTCTCTCCTCCCCACGTCTCGTTGGGACAAGCTGAGGTCCAGGAATTTAGTCACATTAAAATTATTGCGTGAAATATTTATGAGTTTCTTTGAAGGGGCCGTCAATTACTCCAGTCATAAATGTTTATTGCTAAGGAAATAGGCCGCTGTCTATGTGGCCGTCTCAGAGCTCTTGAAATGTCCACTTGCCTTATGACTATGTTTTATTTGATTGTGTGTCGACAATATTTCAGATGAAGAGGGTGAAAATAGAACAAATTGAATGAAAGTTTGGTCATAGTTTCGTCCGATTTCATTTCTGGATCAAGTTTTTCATTGTTTTGTTTTTAGCTAGAAGTTTGGAGCGTCCCGTGAAAGGCTGTTATTTTTGTTAACTGGGACCTATTGGCTCACATTGGTGTTTTGTTTCTCACAGTAAACCCGGACTACACAGGACCTGAACCGAAACGGTCTCGGACAGCTTATACAAGACAGCAGGTTTTGGAACTGGAAAAGGAGTTTCATTTTAACAGGTATCTGACCAGGCGGCGTCGCATAGAGATTGCCCATACACTCCTTCTCTCCGAGCGTCAGATCAAAATCTGGTTTCAAAACAGAAGAATGAAATGGAAAAAAGACCACAAACTACCGAACACAAAGGGAAGATCTGCATCGGCTTCCAGCCAACATTTACAAAGTATTCAGAAGGATAACCAGACTGATATCACAACTTTATGAATATTGTGGGAAATTTTGAATCTTACATGAACTGTAGGCCTATAAAAACTATTTCCCATTTGACTTTGCATGATCTCAAACATGGCATTTTCGTCATAGGCAGTTACATTCAGAAGGACCCTCGATGTGTGTTGGCTCGCTGAATTGAGTCAACTTCCAACATTGTAACTGATAGGTGCTCAGAAGATACGAGTGCGTCACTACATGCTTCACATGCTTCAAAGAGGTAGCAGTAGATCGAACGAGAACTTTCGCTTTCGGACGAAAGCCTGTTAAAGAGGTTTTCATATGGTAGGCCTACTCTTCTTGCTTGCTATGGTTCTCTTTCCACCACACAAGTCCGAGTACTGCCTGAACATTTATATCTTTATTTAAAAGGGGGAAAAAACGTACAATTATGTGAAACTTTTGTACACGTTAATAGGAAATTGTCTTGTGATGAAATCAAGCTCCTAAAAATAACCATATTTGATTCATATATTGCAAAAAATAAAATGTCCATTGCACACAAAGCATCAGTTGATCCATACATTTGTGACAATATTTGTTACTTTTATATAGCCTAGTTTTTTTAAAGTAGTGAACTCGTATTTATGGGTGCTAACTGGTTGAATTTTTCTGTTTACGTTTTCTGATCTTTTATACAATAAAGTTTTTAAAATGGCGTTAAATTCTATTGAGAAATAAGACATTCCTGTGTGCAGACCATTCCCAGTGCCCTTATTCGGTTATAAATCTCTCTTGACATCTTTGTAAACAGTGTACATTTAAAGAGGGTCTCACATATGGCATCTGAAACGCTTTCATGAGTTCCTTTGTTCTTTGCATCGAATTTATATTTTGTAAGATGCTTCGCTATTTTTTATTTTGATCCATATCAAACAGAACACTATTAAAACTCTATATTAAATGTGAAGGACGTTGAGGACTAAAAATAGGTGTCATATGTTTCCCCCATTTTTATTATACTAATTTTGTAATATAGTGTTTAAATTTCATTATGATTATTTATTTAATTAAATATCTGTACATTTCCTAAAACCCACAACTGTTCTGAACATGTTTGAGAAACAAACGTTTATTTAATGAGATATGTTCAAAACTGTTGTGGATTATTAGAATTGTCTCTTTTGTTATGCATTGTAAAATCGTTTAATTCATGTGCTTAGCTGGCGTTAAAATCTAACTATGGCATTCATTTATACCAAACCAAGCCACACAGGCATTCATGTCATGTTTCAAGACAGATATTCCTGTATTACTCCAATCATCGTCCTCGTGACAAAAAATAATCATAACCTCTTGTGTTGCGAAGATGTCTTTCCTCTGAAGAGTCTTCATGATGAGAAGTTGAAAAGCTATTTCAACTGAAGTTCGACAAAAAGCTCCAGAGGCAGGTTCATGCAGAGGACACTGTTTCTATCGCCTTAGACACATTTCAGCCGCGAGGAGTGACCTCTAAACCCTTGACCCGTCCGACCAATACAGCCTTGTTTCTCTTACAGGCGCTATTCACATTGCGTTTAATTTAGATACTTTTTCTATTCTACCTTAGTATTGGTTTGCTATAGAATATTGGACGCTTATGTAACTCGGTTAAACATGCAGGCTAACTTTTTAAAGCCTATATGTATTCTGCCAGATGCACCTCAAACGGTACTGATTGTGTATTCATGTCTCACCATGTTAATTTGCAATCCTGTCTGACTTTATTTTTGTACCTGCTTTTTACTCTGTACATTCACAGGTGTCGTGCACAACTTTCATGGAAAAATAAAGATTGTTACTTGATGCATTATGGTGGCACAGAGCACTCACGTTTGTCAATAGATTTCTTTATCAAGTATTCAGAGGTTCATGCTGGGCCATTGAGCAGATAAAATAGATAATCAATGTGTGCGCGCGCGCGCGCGAGCACGCACACACACACACACACACACACACACACACACACACACACACACACACAAACGGGCTTTGGTGGCTTTCGTGATCGTGAAATATCAGATACCGCCAAAATATTTCCATAATGCGTAAAATGAGGCAATCTGTAACATTTGGGTTCCATAGCAAAGCATACAAGAACATGGAATAGGGCCTTACTTGCGATACACCCACATAACTCGAACTTTATGCATGTCTCTCTCTCATTGACATCAACCCATGATTTACTCAAAGGTTACGAGTCGATACCTCAAATTAGGATTTAGCCTATGGGTTGGGTTCGAACACACATCTCGCAGACAACGTTTTACTTAATTGTGCTTGTTTGAAAAAATGATGGCATAGTTGACCAACATAACGTGGTTCATTGGCCGGTAAGTTACATTTTATAGCAAGAATCATGAATGTCCCCTAACCCACATCAATGTTAGATTCAGTGCCATAGGTTTTATGAATGCAGGATCAGTGGGATTATATTTGTGATCAAATAAAATGTTCATGCTTGGATTAAAACTTGTTTCATTTGAGTGCTTATCTGTTTCTCTTTGTGTGTGCGCGCGCGTGCGCTCGTGCACGGGTGTGCATGTGTCCTCACATTTGCGCGCACTCCTTTATAAGTTTAGCTGGGGAAGCCTTGTGTCACTTACACTTATTCATCTTCAGTTTGCCACTACATATATTTCAGTGTGCAAGCATGATGATGTCATTGCAAAAGAAAGAAAACTGCACCAACTTCACTCGGACCAAGAAAATCCTTATGTAGCCTAAACATAGGCTAAACAACAGTTCTACATGCAACCCATGTTGTTGTACGTGTGTTTTCAAGACTATCCCAATGGATTGATGAATATTATATTTTCATGTTTCTTTTCCACAGTGGACCTATGAGGCATGTAAACATGTAAATTGTCTCTCTTGTTCACTGAAATGACCATGGGAATAATCATAAAATGCCTTTTATGTAACACAGAGTTTGAGAAAAGCAATCCTATTTCAGTACTTGCCCGACAATGTGCAGTGTGCATTGACCTACATGTCTGAACACAATAAATGAGAGCCATAAGCAGTGCCATTTTCAATGACACTGCACCGAATATGGTATACACCATTGCCGCGCTCACAATGGCTTTCAAACGGCCATATTTGATTTCCTGCTGTTCGCAGAAACTGTCTTCGCCAAGCGAGACAGCCCTTTAAGATATATTAAACTGTGCTGTCTGCATTCAAAGATATAATTCGGAGTCTATACCGCTCCTCTCTCCTTTTCTGACCACGTGATTGTCTAAATAATTAATGCAGCACGTCCCCTAGAAACACGGCGTCGTCATTAATCGCGAGGACTCTATCAGACTTGAAAACTGAAGAGATCCCAAGAAAATAATATCCAAACGCTCCGATACCCAACGCAACTGTAGCCAGCACTTTAGCACAGCATCTCAACCAATGGAAGCTTGGTAGGTAAATATTTTAAATTATTTTTTTGAGTAAGATGGTAAATGACCATATCTGTCAGATATTTGATAAATAGCGCCCTTTGATGAGTGCGCCTTGGACAGGCTGAACTTGTTGTGGGTTCTTCAGTGCTGTGTTTTTTTATGAAAAACAATAGACCAAGAGGACAATGTCGATATTATAAAGTGGTAATATTTTACAACTAAGATCCGTGTTATGTTTCTTAGCAAGTAAATATTTTCAGCCACCTTTACTGTGTGAAATGTTTGTGATTATGAATGTGTGGGCAGAATGAATGCAGCACTGTTGGGCAGTTCTAGTTCGTTCTTGAGAGCTGTATGCTCGGGCCTCTGTGATTTATAATATCACCAAAGAGAGCAACTCAGTTATTGGTTTACACCAAATTGCCTGTTACAAAATGTAAACAGTGTGTTAAGATGAAAAACATTTCAAAGTGGTACAAGTGCAATATGTCATAATACAAAAGCTTATATTAGACGATTCTTTGGATAACACGCCAGCTACCTGCATAATGGAAAAAACAAAAAATCGGAAACGTTGTAAGAATATATCTCTTTGGAATGAACTCGGTTGACTCCCCTTTGCTGACATTGTTTATATTGTTGATGGGGTATAATTTGAAATGTATTTCTGAGAGTAGTAAAAGTAGTGTTTGAGCAGGTTGACAGTTATCTGCCTCGTTGTAAATCATTCTCAGTAATTCCTGAAAGGGTGCGAGGCTGTTGGGGGGCCGGGCGAACACTGTAAATCTTTCACTTTTATTACCCCATGAACATATGCTGCGACGCTAGTAGTCCTGCATCCTTTCCTCAGTACAAGATAGGCCTACCTCTCGGCCAGCTTCCCCGCTGTCTTTTATGGCGTTAAATCTCCATCTTCCAGTTGATTTTTGAGCTCACGAATTGTCATTTGAAGGCGTTTTGTTATCTACATCGACAACAGTGACTGAAACAGAAAACATGACTTTCCTTGAATGTGTTCAGGCTCAAAAGCAGGCTATCGTACGGCCGAACACCATGAGAAATAGCACAGAAGAGACGAGGGTTTCCAAATTGGTTTATTTGTATACAATTCCACCGGCCTTTTCTCATGCATTAATATTGGTCAATAGATTTCATAACATTCTAAAATGCACATCTCACATCTCATATTGTAGAGGTAAAAAAAACGTTTTATTTTTTTAAACAATTGTGATAACAATATGATAGCAGTTTCAAGTACTCAAGTAATAATGCATCTAAATACACGTCCAAATGTACAATCCTGTATCAGAAATTATGTTCAGAACCCTACATTTGTACAGAATTCTCAAAACTACATTCTAATCAAGGTTGTATTTTTATTAATTCATTTCTCTTTCAACAGCAGTTTTATGAGAAATCAAATATTACCAAAATACGTATAAGGGCTATATAATCAGGTAAACATGAAATGCACTTTGTATGTATGTATTATCTCTTAAAGATGACTAAATAGCCACCAGTGTCATTAAATTGGCATAGTATGCCCAGTGACCTGACCGAATAAAACATCTAATCATATTTCTACAATGGAAAGAAGATCATCACCAGAATGAAATCCAAGTTGATCGCAAGTTGAGCATTTTCACTATGGACACAGGTCAGATAAATAAATGTAAACGCCATCATTTAAAAAAGGATTTGGGAGTCAAGGCTTGCTTGCAGAAGCAGCCTCAATCAGAACATCCCGATCACGTGAACAAATATGCTTGTATTTTAAGGCCGTGCCTTTATTTGTCATCATAAAGGTTTCCTGAAACACCAACAATCTTAATGATAGTTTCATTTCGGTGACTGTGTCTGAAAACCTGTATTTTTCAATGGGAGATGATTGCCAGATTTTTTTGGGTGGAATAAGGATGCCTTGGTTTTTTATTGGTAGTTGAGCGTGAGTCTTTCCATTCTATCGGGAATACTGTCTGCATTGGTATATGGAAATGTCTGAAAAACCGCAAGATCAGGTTTAGGACAGTATTGTCTACAGACAAAGGGTGAAGGATATATTCTAGAGACTGCAAGGAAAGGAATTGAGACTAAGAAACACGAGTATATGATAAATTGATTTACAGGTAAGCAATTGTATGGCAAAATACAACCTTTAACCATAGCTTTACACAATGCTAGAGAATAAATATGATTTATTCCATTCAAAGGAGTTGATCTTTATTAATGTCGCTCTTGTCGGTAACTACGCTTATAGCTTAAGTCTTATGGACCTTAGATACGATTTTAAGGCAGGTTCACAATTTTGAGCAACCACTTTGAAAGGTTTGTTTGGACAGACGTATTTTGACAATTGGTTTTCAGCTGATTTTGCAGTTTGATGAAAACTGACCAAAAGAAAAGGAAAAAGAAGCAGAGGAACTTTTCATTCGAACTCCTAGGTTGTTAGATCGTAAATCACATTAATTTGTTGTCTTATCGTCACAGTGATGTTAGACATGATTTATGTGGTTTCAGCTATATGGCTTTGTTAACCTGCAAATGTTATAAAATTTTGAATGGATTCAATTGTTTTAATTTGTGTTAGAATTACTTTCAGGATTTCTCCATTTGTAAATAAGAAATATATAAATAGATATAGACGTATTTTTTATTTAAATAACATAGGCTATATGAAACACTTTCAGTTGACGTTCTGCACTCATTTTTACTTAGGCTTACATGATTCCTTCGTGAAGTTATTGGATAATTCTGAATCGCAAATGTTTTTTTTATAGGCCTTTGAGAATCAAATATGAATTAAGAACAGGTTTAAACAATAGGCTATTGTTCGAATACTGCTCAGGTTGACTTGTCCTTTTATGTTATTGACTGTAATATATGTTCAAGTCATTATGAATGATTTTTAATTCACTATTGTCTGACTATACTGCGCTTTGATAACGAAATATGACTGGCTGACAAATACTGAATTTAAACCAATTGTATTCCAAGTAAATATTTGCAAAGTATTCATAGTTTAGAATGTGCGTCTAGTGGCAACACATTTTAAGGGAAATATGCCTGGAAGCTATAAAGAGCTGAACAACACATCCAATAATTCGGAGGATTTACAATCAAATTCGTCTTATTAAATGTAGCCAAATTAACAAGCTTATAAAAGCTATAGGCCTTTTGCTTTATACACATGTTTAAGTATGAACAATTAGTTAATTATATAATATCTTGCTTCCCATTCCAGGGATGCACAAAATGGATATTATTGGTTATTTTTGACTACTAAAGTAAACGTTCAAAATAAACCATCTTTAAAGTCAACTTTATATCCAAAGCGCACAATGGACACAAAGAAAACGATGAAATACAAGCAGACATTGTATATACCAAACTTACCGTAGCGTTGCGTAGGCGAGAAACATTGTTGTCTGAAAAGACAAGTCATGTCTGGCCAGAGTAGTAACAACATGTGGTAACAATACACTTTCAAATCCACTCAAAACATATCGACTTCGACTTCAACATTTCGGAGTTCTGCACATTTCTAAAACACGCTAGGCTATATGTCAATGATAACATTTGCTATTTGCCGAGAGACACTATTCTCAATCATGTTCTATTAGTTTACAGATGGCTAAGTAAAGCATATTTAAAACTTACATCAAGTAGCCTACAGACTAGTTTCTTATTTCTGATGATTATCTCCTCAAAGGTGGCCATGTGTCCCATCGTCAGGCAGTGTTTCAGCTTTTTAAAAACGGGTGAAAAGTACTGTGGTTAGGATTTCATTGTGACTTTCTTGAACGCCTTCCGCTCGTTGTTCATTAATCTATGAGTTATTGCTGAACAAGCCAAAGGTCAGCCAAAAGGCTTATGACTGCTAAATATTTTGGCCAGCTCTTTCTTTGTTTAGAATCTTCAGTGTAAGATTTTCTTCTCCATCACTGAACTACATTTTCGGTTTTAAAATGCCTTAAAATAAAGAATATTGTGTTGGGATTTGTGGTTGCTGAATTGTCCCATTTCTTCTCGCGTATGCTCTTATGATGATTAGAATAGATACTTGTTCATAGAAGTTCATTATGGTGCTATATGAAATTCTCACTGTAAAAAAAATAAAACCAGTAGGCCTACGATGGCATTTCAACAGAACATCTAAGCAATAGAAATGGTGCAGTTTGTTATATGAAATGATTACCCTACAGTAATCCAATGTCCTTCCAATAAAATGAGGAAATGGTGGTGCTCAAACAGTTTTGTGAAACTCCATGTATTGTTTTCGCTTTCAGGTCGAGGTGGATGTAATGATGAGCACGTGAAGAAAAATACGACACATATCTGCATAAAATACGGTGAGCAGCATTTATTTAATGAACTTCCGTTACATATTCACATCACATATAGAAGACAAGCCTGTATGTGTCATGCATAGGCCTATGCATGCATTTTTTTACTCTCAAAAAACAGTGTTCAAAAGGTAAAGTTAAGTAAAATGTAAAGATAAACAGATGATCTAGATTATAAATTCCACTGTTTAATTCAATTCTCCGGATTGGCATGTTCAGTTTCCCTTGTAGGCCAATATAGCCAAGTCTACCAGAGGCTCGTTTAAAACATGCACTTTATCCTTTAAACATTGAAGAATGTTCATCATCTTGACATGCAAGAATGCAGAGTAAGGCCAGATGCAAGTTGCAACAGAACATAATTTCTTTGTTTAAACAGAGCATAGGGAACATATCCATACACTAGTTGGTTATGAAATATACATACCCCACTGGGCACAGATGTCATTTCAACGTTTAGTTTGGATTTACATTTGGTTGAGTTGTCAACTAACGTCAATTCATTGTGAAATCAACAAAAAATGTCTCAATATCATAGGGTTTAGGTTAAAAGTAGGATTTTTGGAAAAATACGAAATTCCCTTATGCTTTTTGCAATTCCAATAAGTTTTCCAAGTTGAGTCAACGTCATCACATATCATTTTGCTGTTGAAATGGCGTGGAAACAACGTTGATTCAACCTGTTTTTGCCCAGTGGGACATTCAGAAGTAGCATTTAAAATCAAAACATAATTCACCAGTCATCCCATCACCTCAATACGAATTTCAAACGGGAATATGTCCACTTTTGCGTCAGTGACGATGGTCCTCTTTATAAACAAAACGATTCCATTTCTGCGGTTTCAAACGTGCGTTTGCGAGAGCGTAGTAGCGGCAATGCAGAGTGATTGTTGAGGATCGATTTATATAAACGGCCTCTCTATTATTGCTGCAGAACTTGCAGAGTATGGCATTTTTTAGCTTGCCTTCCTCCTACGCTTAGTTTTACACTTCTGAGGGTAGCAAGTCTTGAGGAGTGATTTTCTTTTCATTCCTCTCTAAGGCGTTTACGACCATAACATTTGCAGTCATAAATTTTGCTGCGGTCCACAATGACAGGTGCATTGATATGCACGCGCGGACATTCAGGGAAGACTGATTCAACTACTGTAGGCTATTAGTTTGTCTCCATGCATGCCTTGGTCATTCAGTGTGTTACTTATGTCAAGAATTGAATGTGAAATCGTTTCCAAAAGCAGTGAGATATGTTGGGTGAAAAAAATATCGTTTTTATATGTAGTCTAGGCTCTGGTAGATTGGAAGCTACAGTCTAAATATAGGCTTACTGATTACAGGCTACATGAGGGTGCCAGACTTCAAGAGCAAAGTTTTGACACCGATGCATTTGTTTTATATACACATAATTAGCATATAGGGATCCCACCCATTCCGACCACCCCAATATTTTTGGTGAGAAACAGGGAGAGGGGATGGCACTTCTTTTAGCATCATAACCCCCCTTAGCACACGTGCATTGTGATAATATTTTCTAAAATCATTTCATGGTTTAATAATTGCTTTTTGAATAAGGTTATGGAAGTAGCATTCAAAATATTTGTAAAAAAAACTTACAGGAGCGCGAGATGGACTTAATAAGTTAACAACAAATAAACAAAACATATGAACGAGATTTCGTTTATAAATCAGATTTCCAAATCAATCGAGAGAAGTCGTAGGAATAGGAAAGTAAGAGCTGATGGTGGTTTGTGATTCGTTAGGCTACTGAAAGGAATATTGTGTGGGTAACCAAATGCTGATTCAGCTTATTTTCTTAAGTAATTCAAGAAGATCTTTTGATCTTTTGGCAAAAGTTAAACGTTAACTCTTTTGTGCCAAACATGCCAAATGGTTCAAAGGGGAGAGGTTAAGAAGGCCTATTGATGATTTGATAGTTAAAGAAAGCATAGTTTGGAAAGTGAAGTTATAACTATTCCAAAACAGCATTTTTTTGTTTTTATTTTCATAATAGATCACGTGATCAAATATGATTGTATTTGTTTGTAATATGGCCTGGACTTATACTGAAACCAACACCAGACATCAGGAATCTTAAGAAAATGACTAAATGTTCGGTTTATTGATGGAAGGTTATTTTTCAATCCAGAGTACAGTGTATGCTCAATCATGGTTTAGTACACGTTCAATTCATATTGCCTGCATTATGAGCCTAACAACTCTTCTCTTCGTAGGTCAAGGGATACAGAGGCGGTGGGAAACTCCAATCACGTGATACAAGAACACCCATGCCATTGGATAGGGCCTTGGTTTGAATCTTCACAATGCAGAAAGCTACATACTACGATAATTCTGGACTTTTTGGAAGCTACTCTTACCCCAAATCCGACTCATATATGTATGGCCCATCTCACCAGCCCTACCCCACTTCTAACCTTGAGAGTGATTATCAGGGTCCAGTTTGTCCAATACAAACCACAACTGTACGGCCACCAACTCATAAAGACAATGACATGAATGGCAACTGCATGCGACCAAGTAGCAGCCAAGGAAACACCCAACAGTCGAGTGAACAGCCGCAGGCACCTCCATTGTCGGCATCTTCCCCTAACTCCAGCAACACTTCATCTCAGAAGAAGAAATCTCCCCCAAACAATGCTTCAAATACTGCCACCCCAGTCATTAACAAGCAAATTTTCCCATGGATGAAGGAGACGCGATCGAACGCCAAACAGAAAAGCAACAGCAGCAACAATTGTACAACTGCAGAAGGTACAGTGTGTGTGTGTGTGTGCGCGTGCATGTGTGTGTGTGTGTGTTTCAGCATGATTCGTCTGGACATGGTGGTGCGTAAATGCGTGCGTAAAAGGGCGATTATTCTCCTGTGCGCATGGGTCATTTTAGGCAACTGCGTAGGCCTATGTGAAATCATTCATAATACATAGAGACTTATGGTGTATACTATGTATTTTCAGGTGAGTCCTGCGATGAAAAAAGTCCACCTGGTCCAGCCTCCAAACGGGTCCGAACTGCCTACACCAGTGCACAACTTGTAGAACTTGAGAAGGAGTTCCATTTCAACCGGTACCTGTGTCGTCCCCGAAGAGTGGAGATGGCTAATTTATTGAATCTCACTGAGCGCCAAATAAAGATATGGTTTCAAAACAGAAGGATGAAATACAAAAAGGATCAGAAGGCTAAGGGGATAATGCACTCTCCCATCGGACACTCCCCGGACAGAAGCCCACCATTAAGTGGCCCAAATCACATTGGATATTCTGTAAATGTAAACAGCCTCAGCTATGATGCGCCCTCGCCCCCGTCATTCGCCAAACCCCAGCAAAACATGTACGGCTTGGCTGCGTACACGGCACCATTAGGTGGTTGCATACCGCAACAAAAAAGGTATCCGGGGTCCGAATACGAACACCACAGCATGCAAGGCAATGGTGGCTTTGCCAACGCTAATTTGCAAGGCAGTCCGGTGTACGTTGGGGGAAATTTCGTTGATTCCATGCCAGCCTCGGGCCCCATGTTCAACCTCGGCCATCTCCCTCATCCCTCATCCGCCAGCGTGGACTACAGCTGTGCCGCTCAGATTCCAGGCAACCACCACCATGGACCCTGTGACCCCCATCCCACATACACAGACCTCACCTCTCACCATGCGTCTCAGGGAAGGATTCAGGAAGCGCCTAAACTAACGCATTTGTAATTTGTGAGGATTCCATCTGTGTGCCCAAATTATGTTACGCTCTTTTATTACCTCACTAGTCTAAAGTAATTTATATGATTACACTACAAGTGAGTCATGTGTATTACCCAGTATTATTATTGATATTACTATTAATGCTATTGTGTAATTATTTTCTAAGAATAGCTGTGGTACATTTTTCTTGACTGTTGAGGATGCGTAGGGGAGACCGTTTGTTTGTCAGTTGTTCGTTTTCTGAAGTGCAATGCGCAGTATGGGGACTGAATATGTCATAACATTACTTGAAGGTAAGTCCTGTAGATCTGACAGTAGTCACCCATCTTTATAGGGATGGATTTTATAGAAAAAAAACCTCTAAGGTGTCTGTTTGTTAATTTCAAATTTTCTAAATTTGAAGCGTCTTATTTATTTTTCCAAGATTGTATTGCATTTATCTCCTTTCCTATATGTATTATTTAACGATTTTTTTGTATCACACATTATTTATCATTTACATATATGCCTATTTATATGAACATCTAGAATTTATGCAACATAGTTCGACAGACTTTGACATCATAGCCCTTCAATAGGTACACAGGTTTTTGGTGAATGCTAGTTTTAAGACATGGTTTCAATGGCTGGTGGTTTTATGTTGTTGTAGTAGAAACCCCCTAAGTGTAAATCTTGGAGTATTGGGGCATTTTTCATGATTTATCTTGTGTCAATGCCTCTATGAAAAACAAAGTTATATGTAGCCTTTTGAAATACCGAATATTATAAAAATGTAACACACCAGCATGTCATTTGTCGTCATTGCCAATTTTCATATCACGTCATTGTTATTTCATCAGTTGGACTGTCCATGCATACATTTATGAAACGCTAATGATATGAAAATGTTCTATTTTATTGTGTTTAACATTTTGTAAATAAAGTGCTTAAATTTACACAATGGATGAAAAGCACCGTTATTGATACACATAACAGACGTAGAAACGTGAAATTGCCACCATTCTGAAGTATAATGACATTAAATAGAAGGCTTATAGCCTTAACAAAGAAATGGCATGTCTCGTCGCTCAAATCAGACACACACGGAAAACTATCCGTTTTTCACATATGAGGGGAGAGTGAAATTGAATCGAAAGAGTAACCAGATACCGTGTATGTCTGTTTGATGCTGAAGAAATGCACATTTTCCAAGACACAGACACTCCTATTAGGCCTGAAGTCAAATTGCGCAGGAAGACTATATTCTTCACAATGTAAGCTCCATTTTTGACAGGGAAGGCTAATTAATTTGCTTTTTCCAATTATTTTTTGTTTCCAAAACGTATATTTCATCTCAAAGTTGCTGATTTATTACCACAGTCTATCGTGAAGCAGACCACACGTTCCACATTTTTAATGAGGATTTTCCTTTATCAATATGTCATTATTTAAAACTGTAGGCTAAACAAGTCCACATACTGTGTAGGCGTATAACAACAGAAAACACTTGGAGTGTTCTTAAACGTTTTTAGAAGCACAAATAATATATTTGCGTAACAAAATATTCGTAAATCGGAAAAATACATAGGCCACAGTATAGGCCTAATATTCTACAATAGTCTGTTCAACGTTAGTGAGTGACAAAGGATGGATGCTGCAGCGGTAGGCTATGTTGAGCTAGGCATCTATAGCAGAGTGCCCCGCATCCTTTCTTCCTACTGGAGAGAACATTTCAAAGCTCATTAATCAAAAACTCGTCGCTTTCAGACTCCACACTGATTCCACCTCCTTGTGAACAAAGCATTTGCATTCCAAATTCTAGAAACACATTTCAAACTGAGAGGCCAAACTTTGGTAGATGTACAAAGAGCACATAGCCCTGGCTTAATAAATATCACGGAATGAGAGGGACGAGGGCGCGCTTAGGCAACGAATCTGAGCCACCGAAGGTATCATTAGAGGCGTCGAGAGAAAGTAAGTGGGTCTGGAAATGTGTTCAATGCATTCAATTCCTCAGATAAGAAAAGCATTATAGACTGATTCAGCGTCTGAATGAAATTAAACCAAAGTAATTCTCGAAAGCTGTTTATAGCAGATGATTAATAATTTGCATTTTTCTAATATGTTAAAATAGAATCTCAGCCTTTTAATTACTTTGATTGTATGCCCTACATCAGAGGCACTGAAGTACCATCTTGTTCGACACAGTAGATGGCGGCCATTTTAACCCTCGGTGAGCTTGTCCTTTCATCTTTCCTCATACATTTTCTCCATTCAGATAACGATGACGTTGATACCTTGATATAATGGACTTTGCGCACAGTACCCAACCAACGCTGGAGCTATTATAATAGGGGTAAAGCCAAAAATAAATCTCTCTCCAAAGAAGGAAGCCAATTCAAATAAGGATTCAAAGAGTGAATTAAGATTAAATGTACGTTTGATCCTTCCATAAAGGGTACGTGACACCTATGATTCCTTCAGTGATATTTTCGTTTTATATGTGACATGGACACACCATAAAGGTGAAACAGATTGCTCACGTGCGCCATAACGTTAATAGGTTTATGATGGGTAATGGCCCTGGGATGGTTTGCCCATATATTTTATTTAGTCGACAATGTGCTTGACATTCAAGCATACTCTTCAGTTAATTATTGCAAGATTATTATGAAGCTTATAGCTACTACAAAGGAAATTAAGAGGGACATACATTTCTTGTTTACAGTGGAGTGTGCAGTAGAGTGTGCAGTAGAGTGTGCAGGTGGAGCCTATCATTGGTCACGCTACAGCATCAACCAAGAGCAACTTTCTCTGTCGTTCCCGCCAGTCCCCCTCTCAGATGGTTGTAAACTAAGGTCTGTCTCCATATGGTTCAAATAAGTTCCAATTAGTTATTGTACAGAAGTCCCACAATGTTATTTTAGACTATTCTCATATATCTCGAATTTGTATTTGGTAGGCCTATCTGATATTGGTGACAGAAACTGTACTATTCAGGAGGCATTTAGAGTACTTGGCTGTCAGCATAGTGTGTATCTGGGCGGCACATTATCATTTGAACATACATAGCTAAGTATCCTTCTATCAAAATGTTTTTTGTTGTTGTTGTGCATGGCTAGTCATATATCAGTGAACCCATCATTTCAGTCACTTTGTCGGCATTTGCGGTGCAGGCCTGTGCATGCTTTGTGGTCGCTAGGCCTACTTCAGAAAAACTGTGTGTGGAATTTGGCATGTATTTAAACAATAAAAAATGTATTGTGAACATGATAATGTGTCAAACAGTTTGTTTTGACACAGAAACACTGCCAACTTTAACTTGATTAGTATAACTTTTACGAGTAAAAAAATATATAATAGATATACATTTTACTGCTTCCCTGTTAAAGTATCATATTACATTTACATTTAAGTCATTTAGCAGACGCTCTTATCCAGAGCGACTTACAAATTGGATATGGGCCTATAAATAAATATGATATTGTCATTATTGATTATCGTTACTAGTAGTACAGGCCCTAGTAGGAGTAGTTTTTGTTATTGTTATGGTAGTAGGCCTAATCGTAGTAGTGGTGGTAGAGGCATGTAATAATGATTACAATTTACAAAACATTGGATGTCTAAAACCAACCCATTCCTGTTTACTTCACAATAACTTTAAACATGAGCTTATATACACATTATAACACAAACAATGATTATTGTTATGACGTACACAGTATATCCGTCCGTTATATGGAAAGTACTTGGGAGTTATAGTCCATGCACATCCTTGCCGGTCCGTAGGGAACGAAGTTAAGTGCAGCTCACTTGGGTGCTCCACTTTGTGGCCCTGATTGGATAAAAGGGGCCCAGACCACGCCTGCTCAGTAGTGGGTCATATTTACATGTTGGGCCAGGAAGTACAGTAGGCTAACTAATGAGGACAAGAGGCGCTGGAAATCATTAACCTCTGGTGGATTTACAACGCCGACTTACAAGGGTCAACATGAGCTCGTATTTAGACTTATACTCGGAAGGCGACATGATGCCATTGCCTGTGAAATTCTGTCACGACGAACACAAACCAGGGACACTTCAGTACCACGGGGAGATAGTTGGGAGACTTTCGTCAGGTATGCTGGACCACCAGAGCAGCAGTCGGTCGATATCAGGAGGAGTGCATCATCAAGGTGTGTTTAAGGTGCCACGCGATAGCGACGCATCTGTATCTGATGGCAATTACGTGGATCAGGGACTTGCTTATAATTTGGCGTATGGATGCTACAACGACGTGGAACAGAACAGGGTGCATACCCAGTGCGTGAACTCTGCATATTCAGGAAACGGTCCTTTCCCCAGCCATCCCACAGAGACCTACTACCACGATATTAGAGAAACAAACCAGCAGTGGCAGAGCATAAAGATATCGCGAGGATTCGTCAATGCCAGTCATCAGAATGCATCACCATCCCATGATAATTGTCCAAGAACTGGTCCTAGGCAAGAGGAGCCGCAAGTTTTGGCAAATACATTTGACTGGATGAAAATCAAAAGAAGCAACCCCAAAATCAGTAAGTAAATGCTACTCTATAATTGAAAAATAAAACATATAATTGATTAACTTTAACTGACTATAAAGACATTATTTTTGGACTATTTTACAGGTAAACCTATTGAATATGGATTATCGAACGCCGGATCAATTCCAAGAACAAATTTCACAACCAAGCAGTTAACAGAATTAGAAAAAGAATTTCACTTCAACAAATATCTCACCAGGTCAAGAAGGGTTGAGATAGCCCATAGTTTGCACCTGAATGAAACCCAGGTGAAAATATGGTTTCAAAACAGAAGAATGAAACAAAAGAAGAGAGAGAAAGAAGGCCTTACTGGGATGTGCGTGCCTCCCATATCGAAGAACTCGGACTCGTCCCCATCATCAGAACTCAACTCTCCAGTTTCATCCCCTCCCTGCTCCCCCATCACGCTCTCCCACAGCGGATAACTGGAGGGGTTGAGCACATCATTGTGGTTTACTCAGATTTCTGTTGTCACCTTAGGCTTTTCTTATCTGTTGTAAATAAGATACACCCACTAATTGCACTAATGTCTTTTATGATATTAAGAATGAACACGGTGCCTTTTGTTGAGTTATCTGACTGGGGGAAAGTTCCAACATGTTGTGAATGAAATTGTTTGTGAAGTTTCAATCAAGGGCCTCTGTTTGTGTCTTGAACTATAATTGCCTTACTTATTGATGACTGATCGAAGCATTACACTGAATTAACCAAATATTAAACCAAATGCCTTATTATGTAAAGATTAGGTTTATAAAATCAAGTGTGAATCAGACATTTGCAGGGGGAAGCCCCGAAGTGTTAGAAGTGATGCAAATGCAATTGTTAATAAAATGTCAATTAAGTTTACATCATTCTCAACCTACTCTCCGGCTTCTATCATGAGCTATACAGTCTATTTAACTACCCATGTACTGTATGTCTATGTCACCCTGAATTAACCAAATATGTTTTTATTTAAAAGCAATGGTGTAAGGTTGTGTGTGCTCAGGATATTTCTTCAGTCTGCTGAAGAATGCACTAACGCTCAGGTTGAAATATACGAGTGTTGAGTATAATAATAGCATAATTGAAGAGTCACTGCAGTTATACCATTTGAAGTGACAGCAATTAATAAAATACATATAACTCATGTCGACATTCATGTTGTATTTAGACTCAGATTGAAAACGCACATTTCACGAATGTCAATTTTGCAAATGGTTTGTCTATTTTCAACTACAAACAAAGTTCCGTGTGTGTCAAAATTCGTTACAAACCTGTACTGTGTTGCTCACGCAGAGTTTGTGTGGCAAAGGCATTACAACTAAAGGCCAATGTTAGGACTACACCCCCTACCCATCTTTTATTTTACAATGAAAGCTTTTGACCCTTGTCAGAACAACATAACGTCTTTTAAAGTCTTTGATTACTAGAGTTGTGGTAAGGATTCAGCTACCTAGAATTAACATGCAAACACTGAGCGAAAAGTGGTCGGCAACCCAGGGTTTTCTTCATAGCCACATTTACCCTCTTTGATATCCAGTACTCACATTTGAGGAACGGAAGGACCGTGGCCCTCCAGGAGGAAGCTTGTGTAGATCGAACAGTGGGGAACTCGCTAGGGGTACTGGGTCACCACAAGTTCAACCCAACCCAATGAAAACACACGCAAGCACGTGTGCGTTACGTGAGAGTTGAATAAGTTCTTCCCGGCTCATCGAGGAGCAAGTGACTATGGATATGACGTCAGATAAGTATTTATTTCTTCTGCAAACTGACCAAATTGAGAAAGAAAACATACACGAAAACAAATAAAACATAAAAAGAAGGTAACAGTGTGTCAAAGGTCTGCCTTACTCTGGTAAATTCATCAAAGTTGAAATCTGACCAACGAAGCTGTAGCCCATTTCCCGTCGAGCAAGCCAAGTCTATGAATGGCCTTGTTCATGTTCACAAATTATTAATGAATCTGTACCATAGGCCTACCAAGGGATGGACATGTAATGCACGATATAACCACCCAGCAACTATTCGAGAATTTGATTTAATAGGAGTTATATTCACTCTTCTAGAGTTGGGATGCTGGGACACAACGGCCTAGGTGAGGTACAAAATTGTTGGCTACTCAACAATGGGCTGTAGCATGATCAAACTTTTTGTGAGGATGCACTGATTACATTTTCCTTTTGTGGTAAAAGAAACACAGCATGTAATGTCAAAATGACAGGTGTGATTTGAGTTGGGGTGCATATTCATTTATCTTAAGATCACATAGCCACCAGTTTCACTCTGTAGCATGATGTAGTTGTCAGAAATGCAAATAATGAAGACCAATAGTTACAGGCCAAAGCCTAGTCTATAGTTCGATCTTTTAACTATACTGCAAACATCCTTTCTATTATGTCAGCTTTGGACAAGGTTTGCAATGAGCACTTATTTACATTTTTACACATCCCTGTCAAATAATAGAGTTGTCAATCTATGCATATCCACTGATCTTTTACTTTTAATAAGATCATTAGATTTCTAATATATGAATCTCTTATTTGATAGTTCTGATATGATAAATTATTGCTATATTTAACCCAACCAGGGCAAATCTAAAGTGCATAACCAAAAAGGAGCTTCCATTCCACAGTTACCTGGAGAATAACTTAGTGATAATGCAGGAATGGGGGTCATATACTGTATAAGCCTTAATATATAACGCTTGCCTTGTCTATAATGCTTCCTATTACAAGTGCCTTTCCCTTTGCTGATGCCAATATGGATCTCCTTGATGGCGTTTTCGCTATGAAATTATGACTGAATAAATTGCATCTTCATTTATCTTCCAAACCTTCTGTGCTGACTGCGATACCTGGCTCTCAGCTCTTCTTCCCATAATTATATTAGTCCTCTACCACACCAAGAAATGGATTACTCTGGAAAATGAACCTGGCTTTGCTATAAATTACACCTATGGATTCTGAGAAATGTGTTATTTTGTTTAAAATAGTCCCTAATGTAATTAGAGTTGTAATTCATGGAGAGCTACAAGTGTGCCTATTACAGTAACAGGGGCTGGAATTTAATCTGTCTGCGGGATAAAGAATGACCCTGTGTGCTTTTCATTTGTAATCTTAGACACATTATTTCAGTAAAATAGTCTGTGACCATTAGATATGAGAAATTGATTAGTGTACGGACAGCTTTATTCAAGAGTTGGCTTTTTTTTTTAAAGTTAGCAGTCCATCCACGAAAGCAAGTTAAATAATGGGTAATCAAATAACTTATCATACACTGGCTGGTGACACTTTAAGTATCAGTATTAGCTGAGCCTTCTGGTTAGAGAGCCTACCTGTTCTGGCCAGGCCAGTAGATCTCTACTGTCCTGATTTATGTATCTAGGTGGTCATGCTGGTCAAACCTCTTCCTCCGAAATAATTAGCCTACCAGCATTTTAAAAGGCTTAAGGCTGCATTTCATCTGTTTGATGAGTCATTTCAACAATCCAGTGCCAAAGCGAAACAGTATCAGCAGAATTATAGTTAGAGTGAAGATGCTTTTCTACATTTGAGAGGTTTCGCAAACATGATGCTACTTTCAGTGGCTCGTGAACTTTGAGGTAATGGTTTGAGATGCTGCTGAAGACCATGGATGAATTCACAATTGTTTTCGCCCTGTCTCTTGTTGGTGTGGTTACGGATGTGGCGGGAGCCTGTAATCCTCTAAGTCGGAGGTTTCTAATGTGTGGTGGTGTGAAGGCTGCAGCCATTATCATCAAAGTCCAAAACACTGAAAACGGTTGTGATAAACCCCCATCCGTCGGAAGAGATCCCAAGAGTGGATCTGATTGCCTTCAGTAAGAACATGTACCTAAGTGCATGTACTCAGCCCCCTCAAGGACATCGGATTTGGAATGTGTCATAATGGTTTGGTTGAAAGTGTAGTAGTATCAGGGCAGTACACAGACCTTTCAGGGGGCAGGTGCTCAAAATGAAGAAAGCTAGTTACAGTGCCTCATAAATACATAGCCCCACATGGCTAAGTCATGTTTTCAACTAAATTCACGCAAGCGAAGACGAGCGGGGTACAGCTTTTTAAAAAACTATTATAACTGGGTTATAGCTCCCGTACCAATGTTGTGAATGATACATATATTCATGTCAAAGATACCGGTCAACGCCGTTACACTCAAAAGTTACTTCAACCAGTGAATGCTAGCGATAGCTATATTGATGCTAGCTATTCTACCAGTCTGTCTCAATGAGTGTTAGCAGGCTAATAGCACACCATGCACACAAAAACCTATATTTTTAAGGGGTATGCAGTAGGTTTATGATGATATCAACAAAGTATGTTGTATCAGACATTTCAAACAACATTCCCAGCTAATGAGAACACAGTCATGGTATTTAATTGAAGAAAATGAACAAGATTTAACAAGGCAAACTTGGGGCTAATTTTAATGGGCACCAACAGAACATTTTCAGGGATTTTTACTTCCGTACCCCAGTATGACCCATGTGACCGCAGTTAACATCACTCTGTGAGGGACTATGATTGACATAGAGAAAAGAGGGTTGGCTGTCAGCTGATCATTGATGTTGATGATTGATGTAAATCTGCTAGTTAGCTTGCTTGATTACATTTTTACTGATTGTGATTTATCAATGCTCATAAATTCTTAAATAATAACTTAACATAATATTCACAGTTTCCTAGCTCATGATATATGGCTGGCTGGCTAGTGGCTTGTTTGGATATTTTAGCATATGGTGGTTAGCTAGAGTCTAAACTACCCGTGTTGGTTCTGCCCTGACACATTGAAGAAGGGCTGGAGTTGAGTCAGAGGGTCGTTGATGCAGCAGATCCTCTCTATGTCTTTCTGCCGCTCTCTGCTGCACATATTAATGATGATGTCAATCAAGTGTTATCACGTGTTAGTCAAATGTCATGCTGCTGTGGCAGTACTGTTCATATCTAAACTACACTGAACAAAAGTAGAAACGCAACATGTAAAGTGTTGGTCCCATGCTACATGAGCTGAAATAATAGATCCCAGAAATGTTCTATATGCACAAAAGTTTATTTCTCTCAAATGTTGTGCACAAATTTGTGATTTGTGAGTATTTCTCCTTTGCCAAGATAATCCATCCAACTGACAGGTGTAGCATATCAAGAAGCTGATTAAATAGCATGATCATGACACAGGTGCATCATGTGCTGGGGACAATAAGAGGCCACTCTAAAATGTGCAGTTTTGTCACACAACACAATGCCACAGATGTCTCAAGTTTTGAGGGAGCGTGAAATTCAATGTCCACCAGAGAATTTAATGTTAATTTCTCCACCATAAGCCACCTCCAATGTCATTTTAGAGAATTTGGCAGTACATACCAAGGCCAAGGGCCTCCCGAGTGGCGCAGTGGTCTAAGGCACTGCATCGCAGAGGCATCATTACAGAAACGGGTTCAATCCCATGCTGTGTTACAGCCGGCCACGAATGGGAGTCCCATGAGGCAGCGTATAATTAGCCCAGCGTCGTCCGGGTTAGGGTAGGGTTTGGATGTCCTTGTCCCATTGCGCTCTAGCGACTCCTTGTGGTGGGCTGGGTGTATGCACGCTGACTACGGTCGACAGCTGAACGATGTTTCCTCCAACACATTGGTGCGGCTGGCTCCCGGGTTAAGGGAGCAGTGTGTCAAGAAGCAATGTGGCCTGGCGGGCTCATGTTTCGAGGACGCATGGCTCTCGACCTTCGCCTCACCCAAGTCCATACGGTAGTTGCAGCAATGGGACAAGACTAACTACCACAAAAAAGGGGTAAAAAAGTTCTATATGTATATCAATATTCCCAGTCATGTGAAATCCGTAGATTAGGGCCTACTGAATTTATTTAAATTCACTGATTTCCTTATGAACTGCAAATCAGTAAAATTGTTGCATGTTGCATTTATATTTTTGTTCAGTATAGGTAGCTAACGACACACACTCGAAACTGTCATCTGGTGACCGCATCTCAAACCATGCCTGTTTGGATACCGGGTATATGCAATCTCCATACAGGACAGACCAATAGGTACAACCAACGGACAGGGTGGGGGGTGGCGAACTTGACGACGTCACGACGACTTGCGGGCAGTGGATTCAGAACAACATCTATACTATCAACCAAAAGGGCATTTGACGAGTGTGAGGGCGAAGGGGCATGTGCTAGGCACAGGTAGACTCCCATCTGTCCACATGCCTGAGTAGTATGTATGTCAAACATTGGAGTAATGTGTCACAGAAGCATGTATGGGATCTAAGTCAATTTGAAGGCCTTTTTTGGTAAATCATAATACAATGCTATTGTATTCTTATCGTAGGCTTGACAAACATTGGTACAATGCTCACCCCCCCCCCCCCCCCCCAACCTCCAATCCAAAAGCACGGGAGAAGCAGCGTTAAATAATTCATATACATTTGATTTCATTTGTAGTGTGCCTGTGTCTGGCGGCGGGTGGAGGTGAGCCCACCTTTGGCTACGGGAAGAGTGAAGCAGCACACATGTCTAGTAATTGGAGACATAAAATTGACAATGCATTTATGTTTGAATAATGTGAATGTCCTGAGAATATGGTTGCAGTGGTCCTGGCGTGTCCTGGTTGTCAGGCAGCGAGGCTCTCTGGCCCTGGTGCAGTATAACGTGGGCTCCAATGTCTCCCCTAGAGCATCTCGCTGCTCTGCTGCTCAGCTCTGCTACTCAGCTCTGCCTCAGGCCCACATTCCTCCTTCCACGAGCTCCCTCCACCACACTCTACCGGCTCCTCACTTAATTTACACTGTTGGAGAGGGTCTTAATGCAGAAAAGCCTGCTGCCAAAAAGGATCTTATCTGTTTTCTCTTTTAGGACAAAGTAGTCTGGAGTATATTGATTAGACAGGTTGAAGTTTTTGAGATAGATTCCCTACGAACATTCTTGATTATTTTGATGTAGAAGCAAACTTCAGCCATTCTCCTGTTGGTACATTTATGTCTGTAATTATGATGTTCATCTTATACTACACGGTTGGATCCTAAATGAAAATGTACAGAAGAAAATGGCTTTTTGGGAGAGTTCAGTGTTTGAGGAGATGCTAGCCCTTTAAAATTAGACATATCATGGACAGTCTTTACAGAATATCATGGGTTGGTGCCTCCACCAATATGTTGCTGTGGGCTGGAGGGAGTAAGACGTATTGTTGAGAATGGATGGCTCCTGGCAGCCTGACAGTGTTGTTCAGTGAGGCAAAGTGTCAGTAAATTGTTTGTCTTCTGCAGTGCAATCCTATAATTCTTCTGGGAACCAATGACATTCTGTTTGCCAAAGAGAATAGTGATAGATGGGGCTAAATCAAACCGGAGGATTTTGGGATGCGTCCTGCCCACCAGACATAATCTGAATACATTTGTTCTACCCTGAAACACTGCTGCCAATTATTTTTGTTTTTAAAGTGTCTGACCTGCAATTTTTTACCACAACAGATCAGACATACTATGTATCATGGTATTTTATCCAGAAATGCATGTACTTATTTGAAAGGATGAATAGTACACATTTTCAGTCCATGTATTTTGTCTGTGGTAATGGCTGAAACTACATCCATTGCACTAATATTTCATGCGTAGTCGAATAGAACAGCCATCACATAAACATCTAACTTAAACTCCCACTTCAGTGAATAAGTGACCCCATTTTAGATTCCTGCAGCAATTGACCAGGCTGCTATGGATGCTGAATATGTTGGACGCAGTGAAACATGTGGTCTGTGTCCATGTGATTGGCTGGTGTGTTTCCTGCTCTGAAGCGTAAATGTAAATGTGCAATCTGCCAGTCCTAGTGTCCTGTTGGCCCAACAACCAGTGCATGTCCCCATCTGTTCTCTCCCCTAAGCGGTGTGGCAACAAGGCTCCACCTCTCCACCGCCAGACTCTCCCATTTGCTGGAGCGGCAAGAGGGCTTCTCCCGGGTTCCTAGGGTTACAGACAAGGTAACTGATACCACAGTGTTCACTGTTCCTGATCTGGAGTGGTTGGTCCTTATTTGCAGAGCCAGCTGGGCTAAAGGCTTAAGCTGATTAATATTTAAATGTGGTGCTCACAGGGCTGAATGTTGATGTTGTTCCACAGGCAGGGGATGACTTTAGAACATGTCGTTGCTGGAGTGTGATTTTTTTTTTACAAGCCCAGCCTTGTCAACTGGGAGGCGCTGAGGTGTGACTGCTGAGAGGGCCAACATATCCACTGGCCTCCGGGCTATCCAGTCAATTACACATTGCAGTCCACTCTCCATACTAATCCCTAGTCAATATCAGACTCCAGGCAAGAACCATATCATCTTAGACTGTACATAAATGTGCATTGCACTCATAATATACATGCGTTGCCAATCCTTTCAAGTTGACCATACTGTTCGTCTTCCGTCATTAAATTGGATTTTGAAACGTTAAATCTGGGTATGTGTTCGTTTACACATGATAGTATTGTTTGTAACCGAGTAGTACATTTCTGTCCTCCATAGGTCAATAGTTCATTCAGCAGCATTGAAAAAGGATGAGCTTTTTGTTGTTGTCACATGAGCCTGTATCCAGGAGGTCCTCTCAACGTTTCATGATGAAATATAAAATGGATTGGTCTCTTGCCGTGTTTTGGAACGGTTACCTCTGTGTGTATCACAGACACTGGCTGTTTATAAGGACCATGTGTGGGAAGCTCCGAGAGAGTCCCTGTTCAAAGCAACCTGCCTCTCCTTTGTAATACACTTTATCGTGTGGATGCAGATGAGCCCTTTGTTGGAGGCTTGCACCTCATCCATTACCCTAGGGCTGCCAGAGAGATAGTCGAGAGGGAATCCAATGAAAAGGACCATGACAGAACCTGCTGTTTAAGTGAACTCTCTGTGAACTAGGCTCAACAGCAGGGTCCATACAGCAGAAAAAGAAGATGCCATTTATCTTCGCTGCTCTTGCCCTGCATTCCATCCAGCCAGCTATTATGAACACATTCAACGTCGCCCCCGTATCAACCTGTCAATCTCGACTTGTCGGAGCACTGTATCTGTCTTGGTAGATTCCATCAAACGGTGACTAAGCGTGGGATTTGATGGCTTTCTCGTTTTGCAGCTAGGGCTCCAGCTCACAGCGAGGGGATTGTATGGAAACAATAGCCACTGTGTGTTGTTAGTATACGTGCATATATCTTTTGTTAAATGTAGGTGAGTGTCGGTCAGGCAGAGGCAGTGTTTCTAATGTAGCATTCAAAATCCAATTAGACTTTGATTTCATTTCCTTCTAGGAAGACTGAGCACATTGTTCCAGCCCTCATATAAAATAGGCCATCGTTCACAGGCTATAAAGGAATGGATTAATTTCTGCTCAAGAGAAAGTAGATTTGCTGCCTCAGAGATCTGGTTAGCTGATTGAGCAGGGCGTTGGTGAGCTGCAGACAGAGAAACCGGTGTGACACATGCTGATGATGGGAGAGGAGAGGACCGTGATGGGAAGGATAGGGAGGCACAATGCCCTCTGAAAAAGCACAATGACCAGGGAAGACAACTCCTGTCATTATCACTTATCCTACCAAACCTTCATAAAACTCTGCATGTTGTGCAAGTATTATCTACAGTGTTTTTTCAAGGACACCGTTTGCTATTGCTGCACAGATGTCATTTGTTTTTCCCCCTGGATTGTTGTTGAGAAGGAGAAGAATATGAGAGCTTAAATATGGCAGAAGCAACAGAAAGCCGTTTGTGCCTGGCCAGTACTACCGAAGCCCTGTGGCAATATTGACACAGACCTTGTGGTGTTATATAAAAAGTCATTGGACACAATTTAATTTCTGTCAGCAGTAAGGCTGAGCGGCTACAATGGATTTATTTTATGCCCTGGCCTCTGCCTCGAACTGAGCATCTCTGTGAGCTACAAATGCTAACACTCTCTGCCCTCTTCTCTCTCTCACTCACTCTACCCTCCACCCCTCCCCCACTGCCCCTAAGGTACCCTTCATCCACAGAGAAAATCAAGTTGTATCTGAACTTGGACCAATAGTCTAGCTTACTGAGGCGAAGGCACGGCAAGAAACGAACATACCTCAATATGAACAGGCAGGCAGCAGAGACTGCACATAGCAACAGTACATTCATCAATCTTCAGCCCAGCCACACTGGAGCACAAATCGATCAGACTTTTATATATATCAAAATACATAACTACTTCTTTACAACCTCTATCCAGCTTTTTCATTTGCCTTGTAATATGTGTTGATATGTAGCATGTTATCATATTTGTATTTTTTTTAACCTTTATTTTATCAGGGAGTCATACTAAAACCAAGATCCCTTTAATAACAGAGGAGTCCTGAATTACAGAAATTACAGAAAATACACACATCAAAATGTAAATACAAAATGCAAGCAGACAGAACACACGGTCATAAAAAACAAACCCATTCATCAGAAATAAGGTCCCCAATCAGGTTTCTGAATTACACCAGAGGCACCAGAACATCACATTTAAGAACATTTTGAAGATTGTTCCACAAAGAAGGTGCAAGAAAACTAAAAGCTGATTTACCTAACTCAGTAGAGACCAAAGGAATTTAGCCATCCCTGAGACCATGTGGTAACTCATATGTCTAAAGTTTAGCATTGATCTTAGGTACAGTGTGACTTTTTGTAAAAGGGCTTCATAAAACATAGCAATGTATCAACCTACGTGACATCAAAGAGGGCCAACCATCTTTCTGGTAGAGAATGCAGTGATGAGTTCTATAATGGTTGCCCGTAATAAAGCGCAGTGCTCTATGATAAACTGCATCTAAAGGGCTTTAATGAAGTGACAGCTGCATTCATATAGATGATGTCGTCATAGTCTAGGACTGATAGGAATGTCGACTGAATAATCTGCTTTCTACTATTTAGCGAGAGGCAGGACCTATTTCTATAGAAGAAGCCCATTTTTATTCTCAGCTTCTTAACTAACTCATCAATATGCTTTTAAAAAGACAGATTTTCATCTACCCAGATAAATGCAAGCAGGGACATGATCAATATGGATACCATCCAAAGTACATATGCTTAAATCAGACTTATTTTTATGCCCTCTAGAGAACAACATATACTTAGTTTTACCTGCATTCAGAACTAATTTCAGGTAAGTGTTTCTGTAATAAAATGAAGGCAGACTGTAGTTCAGATTGATACTGTTGACCAGGCTTTTCGGCAGTGCAGGTGCAGGTGAGATTTTTTTCTTACAGACAACTCGATATTGTTAATGTAAACAGTAAAAAGTACAGGACCCAGAATCGACCCCTGCGGGACACCTTTCGTAATATCCAGGAAACCTGATTTAACACCATCAGTACATACACATTGAGTTCTATCTGTCAAGTCATTTGTAAACCAGTTACACGCAGCCTGGTCTAGGCCAATTGATGAAAGCCTCTGAACTAGCAGTGAGTGAGCAACAGTATTGAAGGCTTTCTGACAGGTCAATGAAGAGGGCATTACAATGTTGACTTTTATCCATATAGTTAAGCACAGAATTTATAACTAGGGATGCAGCAGAGGTAGTGCCATGACCTGGTCTAAAACCTGACCGATGTACATTTAGAATAACTTTCAAAGATAAAAAAAGATATTAGCTGAGAATGAATCAAGGATCCTAATATAGGCCTCCCGGGTGGCACAGTGGTTAAGGGCGCTGTACTGCAGCGCCAGCTGTGCCATCAGAGACTCTGGGTTTGCGCCCAGGCTCTGTCGTAACCGGCCGCGACCGGGAGGTCCGTGGGGCGACGCACAATTGGCCTAGCGTCGTCCGGGTTAGGGAGGGCTTGGTCGGTAGGGATGTCCTTGTCTCATCGCGCACCAGTGACTCCTGTGGCAGGATGGGCGCAGTGCGCGCTAACCAAGGTTGCCAGGTACACGGTGTTTCCTCCGGCACATTGGTGCGGCTGGCTTCCGGGTTGGATGTGCGCTGTGTTAAGAAGCAGTGCGGCTGGTTGGGTTGTGTATCGGAGGACGCATGACTTTCAACCTTCGTCTCTCCCTAGCCCGTACAGGAGTTGTAGCGATGACACAAGATAGCAGCTACTACAACAATTGGATGCCACGAAATTGGGGATAAAAAAAGGATCCTAATATTTTAGCTAGGCAAGAAAGTTTAGAAATAGGACGATTTTAATTATATAGGTCACAAGGGTCACCACCTTTGTGAAAAGGGAGTATATGGGCCACCTTCCAAACCTTGGGGATAGTACCAGATAAAATCATCAGGTTAAAAATATGGGTTAATGATTCAGCAATCAGGATGCAATATAGAGGAGAAAAAGGGAGCGTAGAGTCTTGCAAGTATTTATCTCTGTAGAATATCAGTTTGAATGTTAAGGATACATCTAAATGTCTAGACATTGTGCACTAGTAACCGAAAGGTTGCTCGATCGAATCCCAGAGAGGAGAAGGTAAAAATCTGTCGTTCTGCCCCTGAGCAAGGCAGTTAACCCACTGTTCCCCAGGCGCCGAAGACGTGGATGTCGATTATGGCAGCTCCCTGCATGCACCTCTCTGATTCAGAGGGGTTGGGTTTAATGAGGAAGACGTGGATGTCGATTATGGCAGCTCCCTGCATGCACCTCTCTGATTCAGAGTGGTTGGGTTAAATGAGGAAGACGTGGATGTCGATTATGGCAGCCCCCTGCATGCACCTCTCTGATTCAGAGTGGTTGGGTTAAATGAGGAAGACGTGGATGTCGATTATGGCAGCCCCCTGCATGCACCTCTCTGATTCAGAGGGGTTGGGTTTAATGCGTTAGACACATTTCAGTTGAATGCATACAGTTGTACAACTGACAAGGTATCCCCCTTTCCCTAAAGGGCACCTACGTCCGGTGCGATATGGTCTATATTACTATATTCTCTCACCTCAAAACCTCATGCAAAATCCTAAATGCTACGGCCCACATAATCGCTATTAGTGATTTGATTTTAGAGTGATTAAGCACAGTTTTACAAAAAGGTCACTCCACTGGCTCTCCAGTGGAGACCACGACTACACACGACTACACTAAATCTAATCTGATGGAAATTATGTAGAGACTGCTTGTTTACCTGCCTCTGTAGGTCTCTCTCTCTCTCTCTCTCTCTCTCTCTCTCTCTCTCTCTCTCTTTCAATTCAATTTAAGGGCTTTATTGGCATGGGAAACATGTGTTTACATTGCCGAAGCAAGTGAAATAGATAATAAACAAAAGTGAAATAAACAATTAAAATGTACAGTAAACATTACACTCACAAAATTTCCAAAAGAATAAGGACATTTCAAGTGTCATATTATGTCTATATACAATGTCTATATACAGTGTTGTAATGATGTGCAAATAGTTAAAGCAAAAATGAAAAATAAATCAAAATAAATATATGTTGTGTTTACAATGGTGTTTGTTCTTCACTGGTTGTCCTTTTCTTGTAGCAACAGGTCACACATCTTGCTGCTGTGATGGCACACTGTGGTATTTCACCCAATAGATATGGGAGTTTATAAAAATGGTATTTGTTTTCGAATTCTTTGTGGATCTGTGTAATCTGCAGGAAATATGGGTCTCTAATATGGTCATTACATTTGGCAGGAGGTTAGGAAGTGCAGCTCAGTTTCCACCTCATTTTGTCTCTCTCTCTCTTTTCAATTTAAGGGCTTTATTGGCATGGGAAACACATGTTAACATTGCCAAAACAAGTGAAGTAGATAATAAACATAAGTGAAATAAACAATAAAATGATACAGTAAACATTACTCACAAAAGTTCAAAAATAATAAAAACATTTCAAATGTCATATGTCTTTAAATAGTGTTGTAATGATGTGCAAATATTTAAAGTACAAAAGGGAAGAAAAACATAAATATTTGTTGTATTTACAATGGTGTTTGTTCTTCACTGGTTGCCCTTTTCTTGTGGCAACAGGTCATAAATCTTGCTCCTGTGATGGCACACTGTTGTATTTCACCCAATAGATATGGGAGTTAATTGAAATTGGGGTTGTTTTCAAATTCTTTGTGGGTCTGTGTAATGACATATGTGACATATGTGTCTCTTATATAGTCATACATTTGGCAGGAGGTTCGGAAGTGCAGCTCAGTTTCCACCTCATTTTGTGGGCAGTGTGCACATAGCCTGTCTTCTCTTGAGAGCCAGGTCTGCCTTTCTCAATAACAAGGCTATGCTCACTGAATCTATACATAGCCAAAGCTTTCCTTAATTTTGAGTCAGTCACAGTGGTCAGGTATTCTGACATTCTGCCTGGTATTCTCTGTTTAGAGCCAAATAGCATTCTAGTTTACTCTTTTTTTTGTTAAATCTTTCCAATGTGTCAAGTGTGTCTTTTTGTTTTCTCATGATTTGGTTGATTCTAATTGTGTTGCTGTCCTGGGGCTCTGTGGGGTCTGTTTGTGTTTGTGAACAGAACCCCAGGACCAGCTTGCTTAGGGGACGCTTCTCCAGGTTAATCTCTCTGTAGGTGATGGCTTTGTTATGGAAGGTTTGGGAATCGCTACATTTTAGGTGGTTGTAGAATTTAACAGCTCTTTTCTGGATTTTGATAATTAGCGGGTATCGGCCTAAATCTGCTCTGCATGCATTATTTTGTGTTTTACGTTGTACACAGAGGATATTTTTGCAGAATTCTACATGCAGAGTCTCAATTTGGTGTTTGTCCCATTTTGTGAATTCTTCTTGGTTCTATAACTGATTCAAGTATGTTTAGCCAGATCCTAATTGGTATGTCAAATGTTATGTTCCTTTTAATGGCATAGAAGGCCCTTCTTGCCTTATCTCTCAGATCGTTCACAGCTTTGTGGAAGTTACCTGTTGCGCTGATGTTTTTCAGGCTCAGGTATGTATCGTTTTTTTGTGTGCTCTAAGGCAACAGTTTTTAGATGGAATTTGTATTTGTGGTCCTGGCAACATAACCTTTTTTGGAACACCTTTTTTTTGTCTTACTGAGATTTACTGTCAGGACCCAGATCTGACAGAATCTGTGCAGAAAATCTACAGTAGGTGCTGCTGTAGGCCCTCATTGATTGGGGTCAGAAGCACCAGACCATCAGCAAATAGTAGACATTTGACTTCAGATTCTAGTAGGGTGAGGCTGGGTGCTGTAGACTGTCCTAGTGCCATCGCCAATTCGTTGATATACAGTACCAGTCAAAAATTTGGACACACATACTCATTCAAGGGTTTTTCTTTATTTGTACTATTTTCTACATAGTGGCATAATAGTGAAGACATCAAAACACATATGGATAACACATATGGAATCATGTAGTAACCAACAAAGTGTCAAACACATCAAGCATATTTTATATTTTACATTCTTCAAAGTAGCCACCCTTTGCCTTAATGACAGCTTTGCCCAATTTTGGCATTCTCTCAACCAGCTTCACTAGGAATGCTTTTCCAACAGTCTTGATAGAGTTCCCACATATGTTGAGCACTTGTAGGCTCATTTTCCTTCACTCTGCGATCCAACTCATTCCAAACCATCTCAATTGGGTTGAGGTTGAGTGATTATGCAGGCCACGTCATCTGATGCAGCACTCCATCACTTTCCTTCTTGGTCAAATAGCCCTTACACAGCCTGTGTTGGGTCATTGTCCTATTGAAAAGCAAATGATAGTCCCACTATGCACAAACCAGATGGGATGGTGTATCACTGCAGAATGCTGTAGTAGCCATGCTGGTTAAGTGTGCCTTGAATTCTAAATAAATCACAGACAGTGTCACCAGCAAAGCACCCCCACACCATCACATCTCCTCCATGCTTAACAGTGGGAACCACACATCCAGATATCATCTGTTCCCCTACTCTGCGTCTCACAAAGACACTGCAGTTGGAACCAAAAATGACAGGACAGATTTCCACCGGTCTAATGTCCATTGCTCGTGTTCTCGGCCCAAGCAAGTCTCTTCTTCTCATTGGTGTCCTTTAATAGTAGTTTCTTTGCAAAAATTCGACCATGAAGCCTGATTCACACAGTCTCTTCTGAACAGTTGATGTTGAGATGTATCTGTTAATTGAACTCTGAAGCATCTATTTGGGCTGCAATTCCTGAGGCTGGTAACTCAATGAACTTATCCTCTGCAGCAGAGGTAACTCTGGGTCTTCCTTTCCTGTGGCGGTCCTCATGAGCCAGTTTCATCATAGCACTTGATTGTTTATGAGACTACACTTGAATTAACATTGACTGACATAGACATGTCTTAAAATCTTCTTATGGCTGCAGGGGCTGTATTGAGTGCCCAGAGTAAACGGGCTGCTCCCCAGTCTCAGTTGCTAATATATGCATATTATTATTAGTATTGGATAGAAAACACTCTGAAGTTTCTAAAACTGTTTGAATTATGTCTGTGAGTATAACAAAACTCATATGGCAGCCAAAAACCTGAGAAGAAATCCAAACAGGAAGTGAGAAATCTGAGGTTGGTATATTTTCAACCAAGGCCCTATTGAATTCACATTGGGATATGAATGAAGTTGCAGTTCCTAGGGCTTCCACTAGATGTCAACCGTCTTTAGAAACTTGAATGAGGCTTCTATTGTGTTGTGGGACTGATAAAGAGCTGAATGAGTCAGGTTACTGGCAGAGAGCCATTTCCTGGTCACGCGCATTCCACATGATATCGCCCTGCCTTCTGTTGCTCCTCCAGACACAAAGGAATTCTCCTGTTGGAACTTTATTGAAGATTTATGATAAAAACATCCTAATGATTGATTCTATACTTAGTTTGAAATGTTACTTCGAACTATAATATATATATTTTTTTAATTTTTAAAATTAAATATTTTTTCATTTTATTTTAACCCCATTTTCGTGGTATCCAATTGTTAGTAGTTACTATCTTGTCTCATCGCTACAACTCCCATACGGGCTTGGGAGAGACGAAGGTTGAAAGCCATGCGTCCTCCGAAACATAACCCAACCAAGCCGCACTGCTTCTTTAACACAGCGCGCATACAACCTGGAAGCCAGCCGCACTAATGTGTCGGAAGAAACACCGTGCACCTGGCGACCTGGTTAGCATGCACTGCGCCCGGCCCACCACAGGAGTCACTGGTGCGCGATGAGACAAGGATATTCCTACCGGCCAAACACTATCTAACCCGGATGACGCTAGGCCAATTGTGCGTCGCCCCACAGACCTTCAAAGCCGGCTGCGACAGAGCCTGGGCGCGAACCCAGAGTCTCTGGTGGCACAGCTAGCACTGCAATCCACTGCACCACCCGGGAGGCCGTAATATAACTTTTTGAAGTTTTTGTCTGAAGTAATGCACAAGCGTTTGGATATGTGTACCTAACGCTAACAAAAGTAGCTACTTGGACGTAAATAACGGATATTATCAAACAAATCAAGCATTTATTGTGGAACTGCGATTCCTGGGAGTGCAGGAATCTGAGCGCCGTCTCAGATTATTGCATGGTTTGCTTTTTCCGTAAAGTTCTTTTGAAATCTGACACAGAGGTTGCATTAAGGAGAGGTATATCTATAATTCCATGTGTATAACTTGTATTCTCATCTACATTTATGATGAGTATTTCTGTTGAATCGATGTGGCTATGCAAAATCACTGGATGTTTTTGGAACTAATGAACGTAACGCGCCAATGTAAACTCAGATGTTTTGAAAAAATCTGAACTAACAGTGGGGAGAACAAGTATTTGATACACTGCCGATTTTGCAGGTTTACCTACTTACAAAGCATGTAGAGGTCTGTATTTTTTTATCATATGTACACTTCAACTGTGAGAGACGGAATCTAAAACAAAAATCCAGAAAATCACATTGTATGATTTTTGCATTTTATTGCATGACATAAGTATTTGATACATCAGAAAAGCAGAACTTCATATTTGGTACAGCAACCTTTGTTTGCAATTACAGAGATCATACATTTCCTGTAGTTCTTGACCAGGTTTGCACACACTGCAGCAGGGATTTTGGCCCACTCCTCCAGATCCTTCAGGTTTCGGGGCTGTCGCTGGGCAATACGGACTTTCAGCTCCCTCCAAAGATTTTCTATTGGGTTCAGGTCTGGAGACTGGCTTCTTACGGAGCCACTCCTTAGTTGCCCTGGCTGTGTGTTTCGGGTCGTTGTCATGTTGGAAGACCCAGCCACAACCCATCTTCAATGCTCTTACTGACGGAAGGAGGTTGTTGGCCAAGATCTTGCGATACATGGCCCCATCCATCCTCCCCTCCAGACGGTGCAGTCGTCCTGTCCTCTTTGCAGAAAAGCATCCCCAAAGAATGATGTTTCCACCTCCATGCTTCACAGTTGGGATAGTGTTCTTGGGGTTGTACTCATCCTTCTTCTTCCTCCAAAAACGGCGAGTGGAGTTTAGACCAAAAAGCTCTATTTTTGTCTCATCAGACCACATGACCTTCTCCCATTCCTCCTCTGGATCATCCAGATGGTCATTGGCAAACTTCAGACGGGCCTGAACATGCGTTGGCTTGAGCAGGGGGACCTTGCGTGCGCTGCAGGATTTTTATCCATGATGACGTAGTGTGTTACTAATGGTTTTCTTTGAGACTGTGGTCCCAGCTCTCTTCAAGTCATTTACCAGGTCCTGCCATGTAGTTCTGGGTTGATCCCTCATGATCATTGATGCCCCACGAGGTGAGATCTCGCATGGAGCCCCAAACCGAGCGTGATTGACCGTCATCTTGAACTTCTCCCATTTTCTAATAATTGCGCCAACAGTTGTTGCCTTCTCACCAAGCTGCTTCAAGTCAAATCAAATCAAATGTATTTATATAGCCCTTCGTACATCAGCATAAACACTTTTTTAAAACACTTTTTTGGTTACTACATGATTCCATGTGTACAGAAACCCAGCCTAAAACCCCAAACAGCAAGCAATGCAGAAACCCAGCCTAAAACCCCAAACAGCAAGCAATGCAGGTGCCTATTGTCCTGTAGCCCATCCAAGCCTTGTGCAGGTATACAATTTAATCCCTGATGTCCTTACACAGCTCTCTGGTCTTGGCCATTGTGGAGAGGTTGGAGTCTGTTTGATTGAGTGTGTGGACATGTGTCTTTTATACAGGTAATGAGTTCAAACAGGTGCAGTTAATACAGGTAATGAGTGGAGAACAGGAGGGATTCTTAAAGAAAAACTGGTCTGTGAGAGCCAGAATTCTTACTGGTTGGTAGGTGATCAAATACTTATGTCATGCAATAAAAGGCTAATTAATTACTTAAAAATCATACAATGTGATTTTCTGGATTTTTGTTTTAGTTTCCGTCTCTCACAGTTGAAGTGTACCTATGATAAAAAATTACAGACCTCTGCATGCTTTGTAAGTAGGAAAAACTACAAAATAGGCATTGTATCAAATACATGTTCTCCCCACTGTATATGTATTGTGTAACATGAAGTCCTATGAGTGTCATCTGATGACGATCATCAAAGGTTAGTGATTCATTTTATCTCTATTTGTGCTTTTTGTGACTCCTCTCTTTGGTTGGAAAAATGGCTGTGTTTTTCTGTGGCTTGGTGGTGACCTAACATAATCGTTTGTGGTGCTTTCGCTGTAAAGCCTATTTGAAATCGGACACTGTGGTGGGATTAACAACAGGATTACCTTTAAAACGGTATAAGATACATGTATGTTTGAGGAATTTTAATTATGAGATTTCTGTTGTTTTGAATTCGGCGCCCTGCACTTTCACTGGCTGTTGTAATATCATCCCGTTAACGGGATTGCAGCCCGAAGAATTAAAGTAATGATGGACTGTTGTTTCTGTTTGCTTATTTGAGCTGTTCTTTGAGCTGTTCTGTTGTTCTTCTTTTACCAAATATGACTAACTTTTGTATTCCACCCCTACCTTGTCATAACACAACTGATTGGCTCAAACGCAGTAAGGAAGAAAATAAATTCCACAAATTAACAAGGCACACCTGTTAATTGAAATGCATTCCAGTGGACTATCTCATGAAACTGGTTGAGAGAATGCCAAGAGTGTGCAAAGCTGTCATCAAGGCAAAAGGTGGCTTCTTCTGAAGAAAATCAAATATATTTTGATTTAACACTTTTTTGGTTACTACATGATTCCATGTATATTATTTCATAGTTGATGTCTTCACTATTATTCTACAATGTAGAAAATTGTCAAATTAAAGAAAAACCCTTGAATGAGTAGGTGTGTCCAAACTTTTGACTGTACTGTAAATGTTGAAGAGGGTGTGGCTTAAGATGCATCCCTGTCTCACCCCATGTCCCTGTGGAAGGAAATGTGTGTTTTTGCCAATTTTAACCGCACACTTGTTGTTTGTGTACATGGGTTCTCACAGTTTTTTCCCCAACACCACTTTCCATCAATTTGTATAGCAGACACTCTCTCTCTCTCTCTCTTTCTCTGATTGAGAGTACTTAATTCAACCCTGACAGACAATGAGACAGATTAAATGATTCCCCCTGCATTGCGTGCTATTGAGACTGAGACCTCTTCAGTAGGGAATGGTGGGACTCAGAGTGCTTCTATATTCATGTTCAGAATCCCAGTTGTTTCAATGCACATACAAGTAACATTCCATTATTCTGTCTCGCTTAGCTTAAGTGTACCATATATCTTGGGATTTACAAAGATAGGAAATACATATTCATAGAACAGGCTTCAAAAGCAATATGGAAACGTATGTACCATCATGATGATAACCAATTGACTATCTATAGATATGTGTAATTATTGAAGCTGGGAAAATCATTTCCTGTGTTCAATTACTCATGGCACTGTGGAATCTCATTAATGGAATGTTGGTAACCTTTTATTATTCCAGCCATCCCATCATAAATCAAGCAGAGCCACAGTGTAATCCTTCCCCCTCACAGAGTGTTGTCTCAAACACTACTGTTCCCCTCATCTCCCTCCTCTGCTGCTGTTCTCTCCCCCAGTTCCAAATGTGGAGCTTTAGAAGCTAATTACATTCCCTATGCTATCTCCCTTCCTTTTATCTTTCGCTCTCTGTCTCCTGTTCTCTCTCTCCATCTCTCTCTCTCTCGTCATCTCTCTCTCTCTCTCTCTCTGGATGCTCATCTCCTCTGTCCGTCCTTTGCAGTTGTGTGTCATTACATCCAGTGAGCGCTCGAGCCACCTCAGAGAAGGTACGCTCTCTCGCAGCATTCATCTTAATTAAACATTAATGAAAAGGGCCTCTCTTTACTGTTGTCTTGCAGCTCATAAATGATACATGGTACTTTGTAACATTAGTCACACAGACCTATGCTCCACACACTGTTCATTTACTGGGCCCGCACATACATCCTGGACCAGACGCTTGTCACTTTCTCTAGCCGCCATTTTTTATAGCCCCTAAGGTTTGTTTCTAAGCCTGGTAATCCAAAAATGTTGCAACAGTTCGGCATATAATTGAGAGTTTTAGCCTATTTGTACATCATGCAATGGCTGAACAATGTGATATGCAAGGGAGGAACACGCACGGTATATTCCGAAGAACAACATGTGGCCGACTGGTGTGCAGAGATCTCAAAAAGCCAGCAGCCACCTCTTGTCCTCGGACCTGAGGCTTATGGGTAACAAGAGGTCAGAGACAGAATGGTAGCAACTATCAGCTGGGCAGCCAGCCAGGCAGTTAGGAAGCAGCCCAGAGCAGACCAGCTCGCGCTGGCTCAGGTTCCACTGACTGTCCCTGGATATACTACACCATGTTGCAGAGAGCTGGAGGAGACCTGTGGTTGCCTCCACGCTCTCAGGTCTAGGAGGATGTGAACCAGTTCTGTCAAGTTCTGTCACAGAGGGATAGGTCACTAGCCTACTTCTTCAGTTGGCACGACTTTGAGCCTTTTAAGGAACAATAGGAAATCAAACCCATGGCTAGATATGGGGTCATGGCTTGATACGGGGTCAAATGATTGGAGAGGTGACACTTTATATTCATGTGTTTGTTTTGAAATATGATCTGTTGAAGTGTCCCACTGGGCACACATTGGTTAAATCAACATAGTTGACATGTAATTTCAATGAAATGACGTTGAACCAGCGTGAAATAGACTTTGTATTGTTCCCAGTGGGGTTGTTCTGTGTTGTAACCCACACGGTTCCATGATCCCTTGAGATGTGTGTAGGCTATGGGCTCCATCCCAGTCACTACCCAGCCACACCAGAGATACTGTATAATGACGAGATGGTCTAACAATGGGGGGAGTCGTCCCAAAGCAGGAAGGCAGGTGGCCTGCTTATCAGTCTGCTTATCGGTCTGCTTATCACTGTGGACAGATTTTGATGGGAGTGGACCCTCTTGCTTCGCATCTTTCTCTCTGGCCACACCCACAGTCACTTCCTGGGGAAGAAGGAAGTGGGTGTGTCAGGAAACGGGGAAGCCATCTTGACTAAATGTTTTGGGCAGAAATGTTTCGTAACCATGAAACTGTTTATAGTTTAAAAGCCTACATGCAAGTGAGAACTTTTTCTAATACCTTTAAGGGGTATTCTGTGGTTTATCAGAAGATGTTTCCTTTAGTGGACTTTTGACTTCCAAAGACCAGTGTGGGAAGGCTATTTCTAGGGACTACGTATACACTGAGTATACAAAACATTAAGAGGGGGAGACGAGTTCAACTCAATATTAGGAAGGTGTTCCTAATGTTTGCTATCATCAGTGTATAGGTTGGGTTTGTTCTTCGGTGGACTGTGTCTTTTTGGATTATTTCACAAACAAAACTGAACAGAATTGATAAGGTCAATGCTTATTTTTGGGGAAGTATTACTGCGTTTTGGGACTGAATTGAACAGCGACTGAGCCTGTAGCCTTTGAGTTGATTCTGTATGCCGGCTGATTTGTGAATGCAAATCATTCTTTAAATGACATCCCTTGTTTTTCGATTAGCGCCGTTGGGTTTAGTGCCAACTGACTGTTACAATGTAAGGTGTTGGGGTTCATTGACTTCTTCATGTATCATGTCATAGGCAATTGATTCTCATAGGCCTAGAGGTGACTGGTATGGGGTTAGGGGGGAGAATCCAAGTCACCCCAGCTGGGGAAGGGTCAGCATAGGTCAGCCATTGAAGGTAGGGGTGGGACCCATACAGTAGGTGAAGTAGAGGACACGTCTCTGCCCTTCACTGGCCTTTGATTTCGCTGTCATGTTTATTTCCATTTGTTTGGACCACGTCACAAAGGAGTTGGGGCCAAAGGCGGCCAACATGTCGGCTTCATGTAGGTCCTGTCGGGCCTCCTCGGCACATGAAAAGCCCAGAGGAGTGTCTCTGTGTTTGAAGTGCAGCCGACCCTCTCTGAAGGCTGATGGGGAGGGCTTTGTTATGCTCAGTGGCTACAGGGAAGACCTCAGGAACAGACCGACCCCCAGTTCCTTTATGTCATTGAGTTTTCAGGAAGGGTAGAGCTACTGGAATGATGAAACCGTGTTACCCAACTCTCATTGTTTTTCGGCAAGGCTAGCTGCATGTACTCACATTTCTCTAACTCTGAGCGCAGGGGGAAATTATAATTAATCTGTTAATGACAGTCGGGGCTGTCATAAGCTTGGGGAGTGTATAATAAATTGCTGTAATAAAAATTAAGATTGCATGCATCATTGAGGCCTTCGGAGGGTTTGTTTAATGTAGTTACAAAAATGGCAGCAGCTGATGTGCCGTCCACTGCTCTACCAGGAGAATGCTCATTTCTGAGTGACACTTAACCTGCTGTAGCTCACCCACGGCTGAGGGGGTTGGGGAAACCTAATAGGTTTTCTTCCTCCCGCTTCCAGAACCACTGAACTGGATGGCCTGGTTTGTAGCAGAGGCAAAAAGAAGAACATGCATTGTTCAGAGGAAATTAATTAAACGCTCTAAAATCTACTGAATTCTAAAAACAGCCGAAGCCACAATTCATTGTTGTGGTCGGACATTTTGGACAGTGAATGATCGGTCATCATTTTTGAGTGCTTAAACTCAAGACAAATTGCAGAGTGAGCCGCAAAAGCCATCTCGGGGTTAAAGGTCACGTTGTTCAATTATCTCGTTTTTTTTCTTTAATTGGGACTTGAAAGATTTGGGACTGTCTGGAACAGAGGACTACAGCAAAGACCCAGAGAACTTCCTCCTCTTTGATGAGGGACAATGCATCCTCTGTGGACCAGGAACCCTGACACAAGCAGGCAGGGGAGATGTCTCCATTTCTGCCCCGGAGGGACAAAGGAACCAAGCGTTTGCATCACACATTAGGGGATTATCATGTTAGCTGATGTAGCCCCAAACTGGTAAAGCTGCTCCTTTCCGAGGACTTGACAAGGATACCCTCAAAGCAAAGCTTTGTGATTACAAGGAGATTAACCCCTGTTGTACATTACCATCCAAATGCTCCTGGCTGTCCTCTTGAAGTCAGCTGGGAGCTGCTGTGGTGGAGAAGGCTGACCACTGCCTGACGAGTTCTCTGTCTGGTCACTTAGCTTGGTCACCAGCACTGAGTCATTCAACCAGAACCACTTGATAAGGAAGCCACTTTTATCGTTAACTTTGCAGCTGCGTTATTTCGGAAACAATAAGCCTAGTTTGGGGCTTTGCCTCCAGGCAAGCTGGTGCACATGTAGCCTGACACCAATTGACACAGAATGGTTTCCCAGGTCATCTTGCAACAACATTGCCCTCTCTCTCCAGCAGTGACCAACACACAATGGAGATCTTTTAGTTGACAGACAACCCTTGGCACTTTGAGAGACCGAGGCACTGCTCAATTAGTCGGAGAAGAGCGATATTTTGCCATGAGCTGTGAAGCAATTAACTGCCATCATGCCCTGCTATTCAACTTTGCAAAGGTCACAGTCTGTTTTGGTTGAGGATGACGACCCAGGTCAACCAGATTTTGAAATACCATTGACCTTAGATTTGAAAGGTATTAGCTTTGGTCTTATCAGTACCACTAAAGTAATCGATTTTACTCAATACACCGAATTCATAGGATAACGACCTTGTATTACTATAGATTTACAGACATAGAATGATACAGTTAAAAAAAAAACAGATCTTTTTTGGTACATGTGACAAGGAACCATACACGGAGTATACCAAACATTAGGAACACCTTACCTTTTGCCCTCAATTCATCAGGGAATGGACTCTACAAGGTGTCGAAAGCGTTCCACATGGATGCTAGACAATGTTGACTCAAGGAAACTGTTGAGTGTGAAAAACCCAGCAGCGTTGCAGTTCATGACACAAACCGGTGCGCCTGGCACCCACTACTATACCCTGTTTAAAGGCACTTGTATTTTTTGTCTTCTCCGTTCACCCTCTGAATGCCACACATACACAATCCACTCTTTAATCGTAAAGGAAACAGATAATGCAGACAAAAGATCACGGTTACACCTACACAAAAGCCTTCCTAGCCTCATAATATCACATCCACATTGTTTAGGCATGCTTGAGTTCTTCTCCAAACTAAAGCAGAAAGCTAGTGAGCCCAGACTGCTCTAATAAGGCCTCGGTGGAAGACAGGCAGTAGCGGCACCTCCAACTTGATTCATTTCCTCTGTTCCACTGTTTTAGTCCTCCTCGCCAGCAGAGTCCCGTTCCCATGGCTCCCACTACAATTATCACCCACTTGTCTCCCAATTCTGTTGATGCCGCCATTGTTGTTTTTTCCCCTCCACTCCTTTTCGCTACCTTTTGGGCTGTGCTATATTAATCATTTCCCAAGTTGTTATTTATCACCTGCTGGTCCAGAAATGCTAATTTTGGCCCTGGAGGACCAAAGGGCTAGGCGTTCCAAATTAAGTAAAACATCTTAACACCCACTAAAATCATCGGTCTGATTAATGGTGCCTCAAAGACAAGGCAAAACAATAATGTACCCACTGGTCAAATGTTTTGTTTAGTAGATAGTGTAGTCTTGCGTCATAGTTTTACACTTATGTCCACAGTTTAATAGTTCTCCAATGTCCAGTGAATTGGTCATAATGTATTTCTCCCCACACATGGCTTATAACAGTTCAGGAGCAAACATTTTGGGATGGAATACAAAAAAAAAATTGGTGTTTTTGTATTCTCGGGCACCATGTCAGAACTATCGAATCAAACTTGATTTATATAGCGCATTTCCTACAACAAATGCATTTCAAAGTGTTTACCAAACATCACTGAATTAGCACCATACCTTCCAGCAGCCATGCAAGGTCATTGTGAAGCACTGCTTTTAGCTCACTGTGCTGCATTACTCCAGAGTTTGTTTCTCATGGTTCATGAAGAACAAATGCATGATGGTCTAAAATAAGACCAATGCAACTTACCCCACCCCAGTGAACCCCTCCTCCAGTCCCCCTTTTTCATACATTTAGGAAAAATATAACCATTCTTTTTAATTACTGCTGCTGGGCACTCTATTAAACTTGTAATTCTCCTCATCCACCCCGATTGATCTGGTCACAGTAGGCGGCTGTGGCGAAATGCAGTGTATAATATTCACGCCGGTACGCTTTGGTTGTGCTGTGTGTCAGAAGCCATTTTGCAGCGAATCCCTCACCCACCTTGGAGCGCAGCCCGTGGAACTGATGAGGTGAAGAGCATTGCTCTGCAGCTCCATGCTAGTAATCACGGGACTGAAGAAACACATACATCATCTGCCACACAGGTTGGCATGGCGAGTGAAAAGCCTTCACATCGCGTAAGATGTTGGACAAATGACAGCCATACGCGTGTTTGTCTCCTCACAGATGGCTGTGCGTCTTCAGTCAGGAAAAAGCTGAGCCTGGCACTTCTCCCCCCCCTCACTCCTTCCCCCCCACTCCTCTCCTCCTCTCGATCCCTCATCCTCTCTACCTCCATCAGTCTTTTACACGTCCCCTTTTTTTGGGTCTTCCGTGCAGGAGGCTTAATATTGGCAACACCGCTAGCGCCCTCCGCGGAAATAGTAGAGGAAAAGATGTCATAAATTATTTGCCAATTGTTTGACACATGCAGGGCATTGTCCCTGCAATAATCATCAGTACTCTGTCAGTTGAAGATATGAATGGTGCCACTGTTGTTTTATGTCTCTGGGAAGCCTCTTGGCTGCTCTTGGCTCCTGTACTCTCCAGGAAATAAGCTACACTTTCCAGCCATCTACAGCATAGTTCCCGGTGGGACAATAGACCACATCTACATTTGACATTTGGATATCAACGTAGTAAAGAAATGCATTTAAAATCACTCATGCTCTATAATTGTCTCTGAGTTATAATTGTAATGAGTTCTGACCTGCCTAGTGGTGGGTGAGAGTGGAAACTGAACAAAACATAGCGGTTCTGCTTCTGAATATGCTGATTAGAAAGACAATTACACACTCTAATCACACCTCAACATGAATGTCAAGGGTGCAGTAACCAATTTTCTCTTGCACATAGTCACTGCTGAATGAACTTGTGAAACGATGATCTCCAATAGCCACAGTAATATTAGCCTATTTCGGCTTTATAGAATCTCACACTATCAAAACATCATCAATGGTGCGTATGAGCTTGATTAGAATTTTGATGATTTTCTTTTTGCAGTTGTTAAAAAAGACTGGTATGTTATTTGTAACGGTCTAGCTGCCCTATTGGTCAGAATCTTGGATCCCATTGCTTTTATCTAACGGGACAGATGTCAACTTCCCCTCCCAGAAAGCATACAATCCTGTTTCCCAGTCTTCAGGACACACTCTTCCATATGGAATGGTTCTGCCATGCCATTAGCAATCCAAAAAAGATTGGTTTTCTTTCAACACTTCAGAATCTAAGGAATAGAGAAACCACAACGTATCCCTTTTTTTAACCCCAATTTTGTGGTATCCAATTGGTAGTTACAGTCTTGTCTCATCCCTGCAACTCCCGTATAGACTCGGGAGAAGCGAAGGTTAGAGAACCGTGCGTCCTACGAAACACAACCCAACCAAGCCGCACTGCTTCTTGACACAACGCCCACTTAACCCGAAAGCCAGCCGCACCAATGTGTCGGAGGAAACAGCGTACACCTGGCAACCGTGTCAGTGTGCACTGCACCAGGCCTGCCACAGGAGTCGCTAGTGCGAGATGGGACAAGGACATCCCTGCCATCCAAATCTCTAGTGGCACTGCTAGCATCGCGATGCAGTGCCTTACAACGTATACTTCTTAACCTGAGTGTGTACAAGTATTTTGTTTGTTTCCCAATGGCCTGCCCCTGTCAGTGTAAAACACATTTTAGTTAGCAGACCATGTAATGATACATGTGCTCTAATTGGTTTTATAATATGTGCTGTGGTCGATGATGCACACAGCCTCTACACTTTTGGGTCCAGTAACCGAATGGTTGCTAGATCGAATCCCCGAGCTGACAAGGTAAAAACCTGTTGTTCTGCCCCTGGACAAGGCAGTTAACCCACTGTTCCTAGGCCGTCATTGTAAATAAAAATGTGTTCTTAACTGACTTGCCTAGTTAAATATACATATTTTTTAAACTGCTAGAACTGGACATCCATAGGAGCTGAGTGCTTTGTACAGTAAACAGGAACAATCCCTGTTTTGTGTGGTAGCCTACTACTCAGATATGTGAAAATGACATTTACAGAACATGGATGGACGGGACGTGATCAGGTCAGAACATGGATGGATGGGACGTGATCAGGTCAGAACATGGATGGATGGGACGGGATCAGGTCAGAACCTGGATGGACGGGACGGGATCAGGTCAGAACATGGATGGACGGGACGGGATCAGGTCAGAACATGGATGGACGGGACGGGATCAGGTCAGAACATGGATGGACGGGACGGGATCAGGTCAGAACATGGATGGACGGGACGGGATCAGGTCAGAACATGGATGGACGGGACGGGATCAGGTCAGAACATGGATGGACGGGACGGGATCAGGTCAGTCATACTGCAACATGAAACACAAAGGAATTCAGCAAATTGATGGCTTATACGATGAATAGATGAATGATGCTTAGTAAGTTGTCTAAGTAGAACACAAAAATAGGACCACTAGCAGAAAAATGGCCCTGTTAACACAGGCAGCAGCATGCAAAGCTTTTGAAAAAAAAACATTATCGACGGAGGAGGCGTTTTGTCTAGATGCTATGAGATAGTGTCATGCAGCAGTGCAGTGAAGAGAAAGCAGAACCACCCCTTTGCTCTGCGGGCCCAGTCATTTCATAATGTCCTTGCCCTTGATAGCAATTCCCACTGGCTGCAATTGTGCTCAAACTCATTATAAATGAATCACTTCGTCTTGCAATTTGCATAAAACACACAGTCAGATTCCTTCTATTCACCTCTATATACGGACTGGATAAGGAGAAACTACATGAAATGGCATAATAGAGAAAGACGTAGCCATGCTCTCTGGCAAAGGGCAGATATCCAGGAACCATTGCAGGACAATTCATACCAGCAAAATAATGAATGACACTCCTTACAACCAGACATACAGAATGTAGTAGATGATTAAAAAAGTACAAATTGGCCACACGACATATAATCTTGCATTTTGGTTCTTGAACGAAGCTGGTTTGGTAACATCCTGGCATGTTCTGATTTCCAAAAGAAGAAAGGTGCTGAGACGCTAAAGACTGTGGAGGTGTTGTTGTTGGTTTTTTTTTTTTTTTTTGGGGGGGGGGGGGTTAAACAAGGCAGGCAGTGAGACAACATGTAGCTGCTTACCTCGCGGAAGGACAGTTGTGCCCTGGAGTGATGAGGTAATCAGCTACCTAAAATACCTATTGCTCAGACAACCAGGAGCCAGTCAAGGAAAATAAAGTCTGCTGAGCAATTGAAGATTGATCACAGACCATTTATTTAGACAAACATCACTTCATGAAAAAAGGCAATTCATCTGATATGCCCTCCAAAGCCACTAATGTAGTTTCTTTATGAATCAGCAAAAAACTAAGATGACATCCTTGTCTCCGATTACAACAAAAATACATAAATCATCTCATTACCATGTCATAACAGCTCTTGAACCTTGCACGTACACAGTTTTATTGACTAGTGAAAAAAAATGTATAATCTTTCAGTTTGGCTCAGAGATTTATAATTAATGTTGTTTTCACACTCCAACACATACTACCTGATTCACGAGCAGATCGCAAACTTTTCATGGTAAACAAACGATCCACGCATTACTCTAAACTAGCGTGATCTTGGTACGTTCTATACTGGAAACTGTCCAACCAATATAGCCCAATATAGCCTAGAACAACACAGAACACAAGCGGAATACAGACAATGGAAAGAGTGCCATGTCAGATGCAGGCGAAAAGTGTGGCGTTCACTATGCGTTCGTTGTGTCTCACAACCTAGTTTGGCAGTGAGGTACCTGTACTAACAGTACAACACCAGTTCATCTCAGTACTTTCCTAAATGCCTCAGTTTGAATTTGTCAGTTTGCAATGTATCACTCGGAGGGGGTTTATGGGAAATCCTCCAAGTGTGCCCTTGAACGGAGGCCAGTCGGCACGGGACCAAACCCTCGCTGAATTGCACTTGCTGCTACTGCCTGACTTCTATATTTAAATACCTTATTTAAATCACGCAGGCACCAGAGAGGCAGAGAAATGTAGCATCTGACCTCTTGAAACAGATTCCCTCTTAAGTAAGGGAGAGGGAATTTGTTAAATGAAGATGGATCATAGTGATACGTTTACATTTCATGTTTTCTAACAGCAAGCATATGGTTTTATTACAACCAGTGCTCACCTCTGGCCTCTCCATTTTAGACCGTGTGCTCAGTGGCTCCGTCCGTCCACTCGCTATTGTTTTTGTTTTTTTCATTGCATTTTCTTGCCATCTAAATGCTCAACAAAAAATCTGCCAGCATAGTATTTTCTTGCCTTCCTAGTCCTTTGGGAATGGTTGACAATTCAGCCCAATTCCACATGGCCACGTTCTTCCTGGTCTAGCTGCTCTGTGAGGTCTCCTGTGAAATGATGTCCTCTATCAACGCTGAATGTCACTAAGCCTACACCATTATTGCAGACGAGGATCCCCAAAGACTCCATGGTGGAGAAATTATTCCACATTTCTTTCCTCTCTCATTTGCAATTGCAGGTCTTCGTAGGATTGCGTAAGCTTATGCCATGCAAGACGGACAGAATGAGTTTTAGTGTCTTTACGTTTAATATATGGGATGAGCGGAATATTCTCTTTAACCGCCTGCCCATTGTACAGATCGTTGAGTTTTACTGCAACAACACTGAGCCGAATTCATAAGGTAAAACATTTGCTTTGGAAAATAATGCTTTGATTCTGTGTTCTGCATGGCAATGAGAAACACAATTACCTGTCACATTTGGGAGGAGCCCACACGGACTAAAATAAAGACCGAACGCAGAGGCAGGGACGGCGCGCTCTACACATGAGTCATACGAGCTGCCAGAGTAAGAGCTCTATGTCACATGATATTGACCCGGAGATCAAAATCAATTGAAGTCATGCCAGTGTTGTCACAGAACATGCTAGCTTCAGTGTCATCAACTTAGACCCGTGCTTTCGAAGGTTGTGGTAGGAAACACTAGCTCTACTGTGGCTATAAATAGCGAGCAGGCAGCGTTGACTCGACTGCCCTGTATTATGAGACTAGCTGAGGCTCATTCCAACCCCACACTGAGTCTCAGCGCTACTAGCTTGAGGTGGAAGTCATCTGAACAGCGGAAAGCTGACATATTTGAAGGCCAACTGACAGATTTGACTCTGATTGTATATTTGTAACTCATGTCGTGGGAATTGGGTTACATTGAGGGGTGTGGAGTTGAGCTCAGCGCCTAATGTGGTCCTGGGAGCAGTCAGGCTGAGGGAGTCGTCGTGGTGAGGAGAGATGTCTGTCTGGACCTCTGGACCCTCGACCAGAGGTCATGGGTTCAAATGGGTGACTGAACCCTCAGGCTGAACCCTTACTCACCTGAGAGGACAGAGACTGAATAGTGTCGGCATTGTTTTTAGATTCACTGACTGAGCAAACATACCCTGTGGAACTGCAGGCTTCCAAATCTATCTGTCCAATGTGTGGTAGAAAAAAAAGATGGATTCAAATCTAGGGGGTGATCTCTCCAAGCATTATAAGGTGATTTGCCATTTCATTTTAGATGTTAACATCTAACAGGACTAATCCCAATACTTGCCAAATGGTATAATCCTTCATTTTCACCTGGCATGTATTGATGGACATGAAGGTATATGGTGTCCTCTGCTATCTAGTGTGTTTTTAATGGAAGTTAATGGAAGTCTCAGCCATCAAAATCTCCAAGCCCTTGCTCTGGTCATGGACCAAGGGGAGCACTTGTCTAGTATAACAGAGATATATGATTTTTCAAGTACACAGCTCGCTAGTCTTAATTCGATAGTGTAATTTCAAATGGGAATTGTATCATCGCATTGGTAAGTGTACCACAACATGGTCCTTCTAACCTTCTACATTTTGGAATCCCACTAAGAGCGGGAGAGCGCAGAGCACTTAGAGGAATAATTAATGCAGGGGTAAATTGAGTTTGAAAAGCCTGTGGTTTACTGTGTCATTGGTGCACACTGTCAGCCCATTGCAGGGCTGAAGGATGGGGAGGGTCAGTGTGTAATGTTCATGTGATGAGAAGCAGTGCTTTGTGACTTTTCATTTGGCCCAGCAGCAGCCCACATCCCACTGGTCCTCTCACTAATCACACCACTCTAATGCAGCATGGAGCGCGCTAATGTGAATACGGGTGCATTGGGGAAATTGTTTGAGTAAAAATTAAAACGTAATAACTGATCATATTTGAATAGAATTCATATCAAACCCAAGATCACAATCAATGAATAATAATGCAGAAATATGTCGCTTTTCGAAATGAAATGTGTTAAAGTCTTATCGGGGAATGGCTTGAACGAGATTACTCTGAGTTGACAAATTAAGTGTTGTGTTTGCTTTATTTTGAATTGAATGCATTTGCTATTATTTATTAACACTGATGAAACATTATTAAGGATGATCCAAGCTTTATCTATCTCCACTGTCCATTTGTCCACATTATTATCATTGTTGTTGTTATTATTATTATTACTACATTGTCTACCACGACCATACAAGCCAGATGATAACTGCTGATTAGAATATCATCACCTATGGTTGCTTATCAGCATGCTCAACCACAACATGCTTTATGGAGTGCAGTGCACACAGTCGGTCTCTCAAGCAGCATATGTAATGCACTGCTGTGTGGCTTCTCTGCAGTCTACCAGCCTGCTCCTTTTAACCCCTGGGCTATTAGTGGCCTGTGAGGTTTGCATGGCGATGTTGTTTTATAGGTGCAGGATCCAACGGGTGGTGGGAACGGGTTAATAGTTGTCCAGGCAGAGATGAGCTGGAGGAGCCATTAGTGGTGACCCCAGCGTGTCACGGCACCAGACTCAGGCAGTGTTGTGCTTCGGAAGCAGAATAATAGCAGGAAGCAAGGGACCCAGCTAAATCATGCCAGTCTGGGGGAGAGGGGGCAGTGGACAGGAACTTGACCATTTGCCCACGATGCGTAAGCTTCTGTTTCCTCCATCATGCCCCCCCCCGATCCATCTGTACCCCTTTGTCAAAGATGCTCTGTTTATGCTCAGAAAGCAATTGATGCCTGTGTACTAAGGCGTGTGTGATCGATGGGCCACTGGAAAACTTGTCCAATCGGTGGAGTGGTGTCAGAGGTGACACGATTTAGGGGAGGGCCCGAGAAACCAACACGTGACCACGCAGCAACACAAAGCATGCAAAATGATTGAGGAAATTGTTAGCCAAGCAATATTTTATGACATGTAAATAAATGGACAGGATGTAAGCTATTACTTGTCCCAGTTCCACCACTCAGCCAGCTCTTCAAAGGACTGTAGGCCTATTTATCTTGGACCATATCTACTTGAACTTGGAAATCACACATTGTAAGTGGGATCAAGAGAAAAAAAAACCACAGTGGTGAAAGTGCCTGGACTGTATTTATAGTTGAAGTGAGAAGTCAAAGTTGGGAGAATCTTGGGAGAGTAATAAATAGAGAAGGCAGTAAATGTGTTTGGAACTACTGTTCAGGAAGACCCTCTGTGATTTGTAGTACAGGGAAACGTCATCCCAGGCTCACAGCGCCATGTTTCTCAGTCACAGATGTAGTTGACATATTTATTCGTTTTCAAGGTCATTGCCTTCGTGTAAAGCTCTGTTTAAAGGCCAGCTAATAGTTAGATTAATATTAGATGTGGCACATTTTTTCCCCGTGCGGCTTTCTATTTCTTCTGCCTTCAGATAGACAGCTAGGTAGACAGATAGCTGGCCGAGATTAGATAAAGCTGCATGTGTCTCTCCGGCTTTATACAAATACAGAGAACACAGTAATAGCCACCGTCTGAACGTGCACTTTCATCTGGGTGCTTTTTCTTGCCTCTGGCGATGGGAGCGGATGACCTTTTACTGTCAACTTCCAACATGACAAATTACAGAGCCTGAATGACCGTGTTTTTGAGGAATGCAAGAGTTCAGCGCCTGGTCACACTGCTAGCAGGGCAGTGGACCCCTGCAATGGAGACAGATGTATTAATTGATAGATAATGGTCATAGATATATGGACTGGGGCCTCCATATGCTGAGGACAGAAATATGATAGCCAGGGAAGTCTTTGAGGGTTCCTAGTATATCCCTACAGGATATCATAGACCTGCACAGAAAATACACTGAGTATACCGAACATTAGGGACACCTTCCTAATATTGAGTTGCACCCCCCCTTTGGCCTTCAGAACAGCCTCAATTCGTCAGGGCATGGACTCTACAAGGTGTCAAAAGCGTTCCACAGGGATGATGGCCCATGTTGACTCCAATGCTTCCCGCAGTTGTGTCAAGTTGGCTGAATGACCTTTGAGTGGTGGCCCATTCTTGATACACATGGGAAACACAGCAGCGTTGCAGTTCTTGACACAAACCGGTGAGCCTGGCACCTACTACCATATCCCGTTCATAGGGACTTACATGTTTTGTCTTTCTCATTCAACCTCTGAATGGCACACATACACAATCCAGGTCTCAAGGCTTAAAAGCCCTTTAGCCTGTCTCCTCCCCTTCATCTACACGGATTGAAGTGGATTTAACAAGTGACATCAATAAGGGATCACAGCTTTCAACTGAATTCACTTGGTCAGTCTATGTCATGGAAAGAGCTTAATGTTTTGTATATCATCCAATATATCATTCAGCCACAATCAGAGCGGATGAGAATGGACTTAATTTAACAGGATGTTTACAGTGGCGTTGCCTCTCCAGTCTCCTAGGTTACCAAGCCTAAATCCCAAATCGGGATCACTTGTTCTAAACAGACCCAGATTGCTTCTGTTTTCTTTCCATGTGGAGAGCTGAGAGGGTGTGTGTGACATGGCTTGGCTGCAGACCCACTGGCAGGGCCATGGTCTACTCTGGTGCGTGATGTCATCACCCTGTTTAATTGGAGATCAGCTGGGCCTAATGCAAGTAGAGCGTTGCTTTGTGACCTCATCGGGCCGCTCGCTGACGAGCCCTTCAACTTCCACCTCTAATACCTCATCACTCATCTGTCTGCCAAAGTACCGTATGCCCTGCCGAACATGTGTTTATTGTGCTGATTAGTAATAAAGGAAGAGCACCGGGACAAGCAGTGCCCCCCCTAGCAGCACACTCTTTTACCTCATTTGGACATTCCCCGTCCAATGGCCAGGATTTGGATCATTGGCAGAGATTATTTAAAAAGGTATGATCATGGTCATGCAACAGGCACAGTGAGGGCTTTCTTCATGCCGGATGTGCTGCCATGTGCAATTCATTACAGTTTTTTTCAGCCTCTATGTGCACTCTATCATTCACATGAATCATTAGATTCTCCTCATTGGGTCTATGAACATACAGAATTGTGCTAATGTTCACTTGAACATTCATAGGCAGAATATTACAGGCACAGCTTTCTAGCCCAAGGCAGGTGTCTTTTTTTCATCCAAACCAATGGTCAGATTTCGAAATGTCACCCCACGCCTCGTTCCCATTTCTGGACTTAAGTACTGTGCAGTATGAGAGAAAGATTATTTATTCATAAGGCTCTGAACTCATAAAGAGTAATACAGTGTGTCATGCAGCGTTTCATGTCTGCTACGATTCTATATGAGCCCACGCTACACAGCTGCAGCCTTCAGTAGAGTTATTCAATAATAATGAATTACATCACAATGTTAGTGGCGGCACTAGGCCGTACTTCCAATGCCTTGTTATTACTCCATCTGAAAAACCTTAGCGGCATTTCAGCCTGCAGTAGTGCATTTTTAGTCATAAAAGTGGAGTTTAGGGTTATGAAAGGGACGCCATAAAACCGTCTAAAGTAAGTAACAAACTAATATCTAGAAGGGAGGCCTGAGCTCTCACATCTGTTTTCTATTTTCACCAGTGAACTGGAGAGACTTGCTCCTTAGTGCCGTCGTACGGAGAAACAAATGTTTGGCTAATAAAATCTTTCAAGCAGACTGAAGGGCTCGACCACAGTGTGGTAATTACACTGAAGGCTACCTAGATTCATGGCTCGTCTTCCAATTAAATAAACAGGTAATAAAACACAAGTCAGGGCTCCCCTGACAGCGTTCTAAAATCATCACAGTTTCCACAGACTTTCACTGAAAATATAGAATGTATATTTTGCGCTGGTTCCCATTACTCGCAGGTAACCACATCAGGCCATACTAGGGGCTTTAATGGCTTACTCAATATCGCATAGCCTATCTCAATGCTCCATATATGGTGGTGGGGTAAATGCCCCAGTAAGTGTGTGCATCTTGCTGTGAGATCTGGAGCTGATTTGCACTCACCATTGCTTACGGAAATTCCACTTCCACCTAATCACTCTACATTTCACATCAGTAGGAGCACACCAGGCATATGCCTCTTCCTCCCACCAGGATTACTGGGAGGCTTTACACACTGTGCATGGAGTTACCTTGGCTTCCGACCCATCTGCAACAAATGAAAAGTAATTAGCCACTTGTTGATACAAATGAAGCCTAATGTTATGGCAAATAAAATTCTTATTTCTTGTTTTCCCAAAACGCCACCATTTCATCATCCAATATACAAATATCAAACCTGTAATGTTAAGTATTGTATTGCACCATGAACCATGTAGACCTCATCACACAGTGGTCAGTCCATCTTGGGCTCACCTGGCATGACAGACAGTGAACGCGTGGGGATATTAGCTTTGAGGCAATGCTTTAGGATCAGAGGTTAAGCATGTATTTTTTCCACACAAAACGTTGCACTTTGTTGAGAATTATGGTTCAAGTCCATAATGACTAGCATGACAGCATCTCAGAGTCTGCCAGTGTGTGGTCTTCTGGTCTCTGTTCCCTGTCTCTCTCCTGGCTCCTGACACTCAGAGCTGCAGCAGGGCCCCCCCTAAAGGACAGTTCTGGTACTCCACACCAGGAGAGGGTTAAAGAAGCACATGTCGATGTTCCACCAGGAAACATTGGAGCAAGACAGTCTTCATCAAACCACTTCACAAGCCTGTGTTTGTATGTTTATTTTGTTTTATTTAATTAGATGAATATCAGTATGTTCAATTTATTTGAGTTAATTTCCCCCTTTCTAATGAATTTACACATGATAACCTACATGTTTTATTTTGCCTGTTCCCATGACTATATATGATTTGAAAGTATTTTAGAAGAGAGTTGCACAACAACAATTCCAAGTAGGGGGTATGTAGGGGTCAGCCGTTATCACACGTATCATCACATTAGAATGCTGCCCCCTCTCTCTACCTCTGGAGGCAATGAGCTGATAGACCCCTGGCCGTTCCCTGAACACACCACACACATTCTGGAGATGCCGCACAGTGCTTTGAAAAGCCACTTCACTCTTTACACCTTCAGGTAGTATGTTTATTAGTGAGTAGTTGTATACTAGAGCTCAGTTAACCTCAGCTCACCTCTTCAGAATGTATGTTTTGTTTTTTCCCCCTCTCTAAGAACACAAATAACTCAATTTGTTAGCACCTTATGACTCCGGTTTCCCTCTTCGACTGATAGTGAAGGAATTTGAGCTGCGCTGTTAGCAGCGTTGATGTAAAGCAGAGACATGAGAGCTGCCAGCATTAATGGCAGTAAAGATAAGTGGAAGAATGCTGAGCTTGAGAAAGCCGCAGGCTATGGGAGGTGGATGGGATGGGGTTCACCACTTAGAAGCTCTCCTGTACAGGCGCTGATACAGGGAGGGTACGTGATGTGTGTTTATCAGGAATTATAATGCACTTCAAATCACTCCCTGCCACCGAAACCACCAAGGAACAAAGCGAGCTAACAGCAACCCACAAACCAACAGAGGATTTAACCTACAGCTTTATTTAGTTCCCTGCTGTCTTTTTGGCCAGTATCCAGGTGTTAGGATTAGTTATGACATGTTGATCTGCAACAGTCATGCCAGAGATCGCTATCAGGAGTAAGAGCGCTATCAGAAGTAGCTTATTGGATCTCTCTCTCTCTCTCTCTCAGGCATTGCCAATGTAAACAATGTGTTCTCAATCCCAGGATCTCTCAAAGGAAGAGGGGGCACTGCCCTGTCATATTGCCGGTTCCCATGATGCCTATAGGGAGACTGGGAGGAAGCCTGCTACAAAAACATTGTGTCATTCCAGGGGCTAAAGGGAGTAGGCATCGAGCAGAGCAATGGCCTCTGATGATCATACTGACTGGCTGCCTCTTGACATGTTTGCATGACGGCCTGCTGTTGAAGATCCTATCGTAACTCATACTCACTCATTAGAACCCATATAAACACAATTTAAAGTGACCACCGAGATAGAGGCAGGCTGAAGGGAGGATAATCGCTGGCTCTTATCCCCAACAGCAGCCACAGTTACACAGATGAGGGATCACGCTGTCATCACGGTTTTAAACAAAATGTCATCTCAGCAATTAAGACGTCATTTTTGGCTGCATTGTCACGGCCCTGCAAACCAGCCTGACTGATTGTTCTCCTACTGAACTGAAAGCCTCTCAGCAGTTGTGCTCAGGTTTTTTCCCACATACTTCAACCGTCGCCTGACTGACTGCTGGGCTGCACCTATCACTCTCAGTTGTGTCTTCTGTAACTGGATAAGGAAGAGAGTCTTTGTTATTTTAGTGTATGACGGTGTCCATGAGATGTTTTTTTTTTAAAAAAAACAACATTTTACCAGTCCATCATCGTTTACTGTATAGGAGAGGAAGCCAACCTTTCATCAAATATCCTTATTTGTCAAGGGGCAGTTTATGTCCATGCTAACATTTCCTTCAGTTGTTGCGAAAATACGTATTCTAACAATACAGTGAGCACCATTCTTTTGTCTAGTCTGTTTTCCTGTTTAACCATGCCCCCTCATTCTCCGTGACTATTACAGACAGCCTTGGCTGGGGTTCAGCTCAGCTTGCCAAATATATTAGCCTGTTGTGCTCTTCAACATAAATCGAGAGTTAAACACGATCCAGTGGACAAGCAAAAGGCTTTTTACGAGGAGCTTGAATAGAAAGTACTGTGGAACGCGTTTCATTGGACTAAACTGTACAGGATACCTGCTGAAAGACATGACACTGATGAGGACATGAGTGGGTTGGGGTTTGTATCCTTGTCATTACCTGTGCGTTAACATGTTGGCCAAGTCTTCTGACAAAGTCCAAAGCGCTTTTGTATGTTACTCATTTGGGCACTTTCCCGGACATAGATTACGCCTCGTTCTCTGGTAAACCACCCCAACATGTCTGATCACACATGAGGCAGCATAAAATATATGCTTGGGTATTACACCTTAAGTAAGGCATTTTGTCTTCTGAACATCAATAATTAGCTCATAATTGATTTCCCTGTGGCCAGTGTAGATAACCCCTGATTAAGGTGAGGATTAGTTACACTGAGCCTTGTGGAGAATGATTACTGTCAGTCACCAAACAATGGGCCTGATTTATGAAATATGACAATGCGAAGACATTCATGGTTATTGATCGGTATTGTTAGCAGCATTAAAAGGTGCCATATGTCTTCATCCACGGCATGACATGTGTTAAGCAAATAAGTTTACTGCAATGTGAAAAAAATTCTGAACCTGAAGGTAGCGTTTAGAGGTAGCTAGTGATACACATCACAGGGTTCCTTCATTATCTCTGGATGGAGGCTGAATTAGCCAAGTAGGAGGAATTCAAAACCCTCCAGGCTTATCTTGACAAGCACATCCATAAACAACAGAGGGCTGGAGTATGTTTTGAAAAACACAAATAAATGCCATATTAGACAGATTTGAATGAATGATTTATGATCTTTTTGTTTTTAAAGGCACGCTTACGTGACGATAAGATATTTGGTCTCATATTACAAAAACTCATGCCAGACATCGTACCCTATTAAAATGTTTATAAAAAATATATATATATAAAAAAAAGGTTTATTTTCATACAGTTTTAAGTTGCACTTTAGAATGTCAGAGGTGTTTCGGGAGTATCCTTTTAGGGCTAGTGAAGTTGTTCAGATGAATTACTATTTAACACTGTACTCGTATGTCAATGTTTACGTCATTAGTGACAGCTTCCAGGCACAGGGCCACTTCATATAGTCTGTGTAGCTCCCACTGTCCCCACGCGACAGTTCAAAAGTTCAGCCACTTCCTCAAGGGTCTCATCACATTCTCACCACATCTTGCTTTTCAAAGCTTCATACAGACTCGGGCCTGTCAGGGGAGATACCACAAAAAATAGATTGACGGAAGACAGGATAGCAGGGCCCGGCAGGCCAACAAAGACGCCTGCCTCCTGGCTCTCTGGCTCTCTGGTTAGGAGGGCCTGGAAGATGGAGCTGATTTTAAAGGGTGTGTAGTGGTCCAGAGCCAGCGCCCAGAGAGAGAACCAATTGATTGTTCTGGAAACTGATGAAGCTCCAGCACAATTAGATTGCGAGGCAGTCGGTGCTGTGAGGTGAGAGAGCACACTGCTGCCTGGCCGTTGATTGATGGTAAAATCATAAGCGCACCATATTAACTACAGAGTTCACCGCTGGGTTGAGGTGGACCAAAAATTGCTGCTCTTATTAGATTGCAATAGGACTTGTGATGTAAAAAATTGTCATTATTATTTTTTGGGTGGGTGGGGGGGCTGCGGACAGTAATTTGGCATACACAATGGTGGTTGTTTCTGCTCATCAAAGCCGTCAAATGTACAGTTGAACATGGAGGTCCTTGATGTTATGCTCTTCCCTTTACAACAACAGAACTGGAACCTATTCAAACGCCATCACTCATCTTCAAGGTCACATAGGGCTCCGTCATGTTATATAGTGTTTCTTCATCTCTCTAGTAGCCTACGACATCCATGTCAACTCCCGTACGGTACGTTATAAAAGCCAGGGAGCATCAGTTCATCGTATTGCAGGGCATAAAGATGAATATATCCGGTTTCATAGATGTCAGGCAGCTATCCAACAATAAGCATTATGTCATTATTTATTGTGTGAAATGTAAATACTCCCACTCCATATAAATCTGGTTTTATTGGACGTTGGCCCCTTGTTTAGATAAGGATTATGAAGGCTAAACAGTCCAGCGGTGAATGTTTTCCTTCCAATGAGGTCTGCTCAACATGTGGTTACAAACCAATTTTCCCTATGGCTCAAAGTGTGTAATCCTCCTGGTCATTTGTTAGATAGTGCGTCTGGCCTGTAGAGGGGAGGTCTTCGGTGAAGCGTGGGGGGGAACCGCTGAGGTGAAAGTCTATAGTAGCATATCTGGGGTTGGGGTATTCACACTCATTTATCTCCATTCCTTGCACATGGTGTCTAGTAATAAAGGCTCAAGTGAAAATGGTGTTTATCATTGGAACGACAGCATCTCCCCGAAGCTGTGGAGGAAATGTGGAAAATAGATAACGCATTACAATAACATGTCCTTACTCTGAGGACGATCCAATTAGGAGAGCTTTACATCATGATAATCAGCCGGTTGTGTGTGTGTGTGTGTGTGTGTGTGTGTGTGTGTGTGTGTGTGTGTGTGTGTGTGTGTGTGTGTGTGTGTGTGTGTGTGTGTGTGTGTGTGTGTGTGTGTGTGTGTGTGTGTGTGTGTGTGTGTGTGTGTGTGTGTGTGTGTGTTGAACCATTTATTTAAAGCCAGGGATAATAGAACGTAGGGAAATCTGGGGGAGCAAAGTAGAGTACAGCAGGGTTAGGGGCAGTTACACTGTGGCTTCAACACCACATGGGGCTGGTGGCACCTTCATTGGGGTGGATGGCTCATAGTAATAGCTGGAACGGAAGACGTTGAATAGTATCGAACTCCTCAAACACATGGCTTCCATCCGTTCCATTCACTTCCTTCCAGCCATTATTATGAGCCGTCCTCCCGCCTGCAGCCTCCTGTGCTCCACACACACATCCACAGTGATCTACCGTGGAGCTTTTCCCCCTAGTGGATTAGAACAGTAATGGTAGGCAAAGCTGCTCAACAGAAATGAAGGATGCTTTTGGTCATAATGATTCAATGCTAGTGTTATGTTCAGTGGCAGTAGAAGCAACAGTGGTGATAGTTTTGACAGTGACAGCAGTAAAGGTAAGTTGATCACCTTCTGTATTTTAATACTGTCGCGTTGCTTGCCTCGCTGCATAATTAACTTTGTGTGAAGTTCTGGAGAGAACTTTGCAGACAGCTGTGCCAAAGTATTAGAGTGAAGCATGTATGTATGAGTTTGTTTTGTTTAGCACTGACGACAGGACATTGTGTTTCTCTTGCTGTTGCTGTGGCGTGTTCTGCACTGTGATGCCAGTCTGTTCTGGTGGGCTGCTTTTCCTGCTGCTCTGCATTTTCCCAGCCCGGGCCTCCAGGGGACACAGGGGGACGTATGAGTGGGCCATGCGTTCCCCAACAGACTCATCCCCTTGGCGTCCTTCCTTCTGCATGTTCATTTCCACCCACCTCATCTCCTTTCCTCACAGGGTGAACAGCCTAATGTTCTCTTGCACATCCGGCTTGACATCTCTCACATTCAGAACGGGAGACTGCGGAACAGGTGCACACGTTGCCACAAGGACAAAATGGACATTTGTACGTTTTCCTCAGCGACGCTCTGTGCTGACATGACATTTTACCACCCACTAGTATGTTTGGAGTACTTGCTTAACATTTCCAATATGCAGTGATTAATAGGCACTCCTGCAACTCTAGGACATACGGTGTACTTCCCATGTAAAATAGATTCTCAAAGCAAACATACTGTACACGCTGGCGAACCTAATGACTCTCCGTAACATAGCACACTGTCAAGGAGCTGGTGTAGCAAATGATATTTCGAAGCCAAATTTAGCTGCTTTCCAAGATGCACCATAGATTAACAGAATGGAATTTGATGTGATGGAATTGAAGCAGGATCGAAAATACTACTGATGAAAGTCTTGAAAGAGTGCAATCCCATCGTGCATACTCAGTCTTGTTGGCAAGGAAGCACATGAACCAACATTAGCAGCCCTATCAGTGCTTGCTTTCTTGTCACAGTCGATGTGTGTCTCAGCCATAGCATCTGTTTGGAACTGAGATCAAACAGGCTGCATCTTTACAGACTATGAACACATACAGTGCTTAGTAACCCTGCTCAGTCATACAGCAGTCTGACTGCTGTTTCTCATTTAAATGAGATGGAACATATTTTCTGAACCTCTTTGAGATCATTGTGAACAATAGTTATAACAAATGTTTATACTAAAATAATACAATTAAAAAGTATACAAAATGCATTTACAGTATGTTTTATAGTAGGACGGAACATGGGTGTGTAACCTGACAATGAATAATTATAGGCTGAAATGAGCTGTATGTGGTGCATGTCTCCCTTCTGTGCCGTCGGCAAAGCAGAGCATTGTTTGTGGTGAGCATGAATGTTGACCTTTGGCCCCTGTCAGTTGGCCCCTCCAAACTCCCTGAAAGTTCAGTGGACGGTCAGCGAGTCCCTGTCCCGCGCCTCTTTCTGCAGATGTTGTATGGATGGAGACTCTGCCCTCCTTGGGCACGGAGGCATGCACACACACACACACACACACACACACACACACACACACACACACACACACACACACACACACACACACACACACACACACACACACACACACACACACACACACACACACACACACACACACAACCGGCTGATTATCATGATGTAAAAGGTCTCTCTCTCTCTCACTCACACACACACACACACACACACACACACACACACACACACACACACACACACACACACACACACACACACACACACACACACACACACACACACACACACACACACACACACACACACACACACACACACACACACACACACACACACACACACACACACACACACACACACACAGGTGAGATCAGCTCGCACATTGCGGCTAAGAATAGAAGTCATGTCTATATTTTGTCCTTCTTCTGATTGTATTGTTCATTTTATGCCACCAGATTCTTAGTCAATATTGGGTCTTTCAGATTGTTAAAACCAAAGCTGTTAGAGATTAATTGCTCGATATTCCATGTTTCTTTTCAGTATCAGTGAGATGAGAGTAGATGTTTATCACAAAGAACTATGTGTTTGGCTGGGACATCTCCAAAATATCTGCTAGGCTGAGCCATCTTCCATAATGGGGGAGAGGATTTTCATCTTGGAATTCATTAATACACTTTAGGTTTGAATTCAATCTCTCCTCCGGTGTGATTTGAATAATCACCATGTTGTGTAGTGGGGTAGAGCATGGCAGACTGCTTTGCTAGACCCTAATAGTTTGTTTAGGATCAGATTGGGAGAAGGTGTCGCTTGGTGCTAGAGATGATGATAATGGCTGGCGCTGCTGAGATGACTGTTGACATCATTACTCATGTGTTCTGCTGCACGCATCAATCTTCACACGCAGCACCGACACTCCTGAGGTGAATGAATTTTTCATTTCTGAGTTCAGAGCCAGGTCACCGAGACGCAGATATGAGAGGAGCACAGCAGGTAAACGAAAGGACATACACAACTCATTTTTCTTGCTTTCATTTCTTCTTTATTTGTGGGATCAAATTACTTTGTGCACCTTACTAAAATTATTTCAGTCAAAGGGCTGGTCTATCATACAGAAACATTTGATTCAGATCTATGATGCTATCAAACATTTTGCTTTACGGAACAAAAGAAAGAGATTCACAGAAACCCCGCTCAGAAATACCAGCACATGACTCTTACTGTAGTAGCTTTGTGGCTATGCTAACCATAGCAAGACACTCTTGCTGTAGTAGCTTTGTGGCTATGCTAACCATAGCAAGACACTCTTGCTGTAGTAGCTTTGTGGCTATGCTAATCATAGCAAGACACTTACTGTAGTAGCTTTGTGGCTATCTTAACCATAGCAAGACACTCAGACCTGGCGCTCTTAAGCAAGGGTTAAGTGCCTTGCTTAAGAGCACATCGACAGATTTGTCACCTAGCCGGCTCTGGGTTTCGAACCAGCAACCTTTCAGTTACTGGCCCAAGACTCTTAGGTCCTTGCTATCTGTGATCCTTGGGATGTCCCTACAGCATTGAAGTTTAAAATGGCTAAGGTAAGGGTTAAGGTTAGTATTTATTAGGATCCCCAGTTAGCTGCTGCCGAGGCAGTCTAAACAGGAAACACAACAACAAAAATACATAATATACATAAATATACATATCACCACATTTACATTACAATTTAGCCATTCAGCAGATGCTCCCATCCAGAGTGACCCACAGCTGGTGCATTCATCCTAAAATAGTCAGGCGAGACAACCACATATCACAGTTGTATCCCAACCACGTATCACATACATAATACAATGCAAAATGCATATAAACGTCTGTGTCTCTTCACAGTCCCCGTTGTGCCTTAAGGTGTTCTTTTATCCGTTTTTTTAATATGGTTTTATTGCTAACTTGAGTTACTGTACCTGGGGTGGCAAAGAGTTCCATTCAGCCCTGGCTTATTTTGAAACGGCGTGTTGCCCAGCCTCTGTTCTGGACCTGGGGACTGTGAAGAGACCTCTGTTTGCATGTCTTGTGTGATACCGATGAGTGGCAAAGACTTCAGTTAGTGCTAAATACGGCTGCTAGAATCCTGACTAGAACCAAAAAATTTGATCATATTACTCCAGTGCTAGCCTCCCTACACTGGCTTCCTGTCAAAGCAAGGGCTGATTTCAAGGTTTTACTGCTAACCTACAAAGCATTGCATGGGCTTGCTCCTACCTATCTCTCTGATTTGGTCCTGCCGTACATACCTACACGTACGCTACGGTCACAAGACGCAGGCCTCCTAATTGTCCCTAGAATTTCTAAGCAAACAGCTGGAGGCAGGGCTTTCTCCTATAGAGCTCCATTTTTATGGAACGGTCTGCCTACCCATGTCAGAGACGCAAACTCGGTCTCAACCTTTAAGTCTTTACTGAAGACTCATCTCTTCAGTGGGTCATATGATTGAGTGTAGTCTGGCCCAGGAGTGGGAAGGTGAACGGAAAGGCTCTGGAGCAACGAACCACCCTTGCTGTCTCTGCCTGGCCGGTTCCCCTCTTTCCACTGGGATTCTCTGCCTCTAACCCTATTACAGGGGCTGAGTCACTGGCTTGCTGGGGCTCTCTCATGCCGTCCCTGGAGGGGGTGCGTCACCTGAGTGGGTTGATTCACTGATGTGGTCATCCTGTCTGGGTTGGCGCCCCCTTGGGTTGTGCCGTGGCGGAGATCTTTGCGGGCTATACTCAGCTTTGTCTCAGGATGGTAAGTTGGTGGTTGAAGATATCCCTCCAGTGGTGTGGGGGCTGTGCTTTGGCAAAGTGGGTGGGGTTATATCCTTCCTGTTTGGCCCTGTCCGGGGGTGTCCTCGGGTGGGGCCACAGTGTCTCCTGACCCCTCCTGTCTCAGCCTCCAGTATTTATGCTGCAGTAGTTTATGTGTCGGGGGCTGGGGTCAGTTTGTTATATCTGGAGTACTTCTCCTGTCCAATTCGGTGTCCTGTGTGAATCTAAGTGTGCGTTCTCTAATTCTCTCCTTCTCTCTCTCGGAGGACCTGAGCCCTAGGACCATGCCCCAGGACTACCTGACATGATGACTCCTTGCTGTCCCCAGTCCACCTGGCCATGCTGCTGCTCCAGTTTCAACTGACCTGAGCCCTAGGACCATGCCCCAGGACTACTTGACATGATGACTCCTTGCTGTCCCCAGTCCACCTGGCCGTGCTGCTGCTCCAGTTTCAACTGTTCTGCCTTATTATTATTCGACCATGCTGGTCATTTATGAACATTTGAACATCTTGGCCATGTTCTGTTATAATCTCTACCCGGCACAGCCAGAAGAGGACTGGCCACCCCACATAGCCTGGTTCCTCTCTAGGTTTCTTCCTAGGTTTTGGCTTTTCTAGGGAGTTTTTCCTAGCCACCGTGCTTCTACACCTGCATTGCTTGCTGTTTGGGGTTTTAGGCTGGGTTTCTGTACAGCACTTTGAGATATCAGCTGATGTACGAAGGGCTATATAAATAAATTTGATTTGATTTGATTTGATTTGTCTGACCTGTGTGCCAGCTGCTTGAACTGACCGTTTGGTACCTTCAACACACCAACACCACGCGCAAAGACCAGTACTGATGCAGTCAATCTGTCCTCAACCTTTGACATTCGCCCACTGTGTACATCTAAGTGCAACACATGCTGCTGTGTTGTGGACCAATTGTAATTTGCCTATGTCATTATTTGCCGCACCTGACCACACAACTGGACAATAGTCCAAGTGTGACAAACCTAGAGTCTGTAGGACCTGTCTGGTTGACTGAGATATTAAGAAAACAGAGTAACTGACCTTATCCTGGACAGACCTCTTCCCATTTTAGTAATCACTGAGTCTATAGGTTTTCGCCATGACAGCTTGCTCTCTAGGGTGACACCCAGCAGTTTAGTCTCTTCAACTTGCTCAACGGCCACATTATTCAATAATAGATCGAGATGAGGTTTAGGGTTGAGCGAGTGATTTGTACCCCCCCCAAAAAAATGATGCTTTTAGTTTCTGAGATATTTAGGTAAAGTTTACGGTTAGGGTTAAGGGTAGGGGTTAGGGTTTAAGGGTAAAGGACCTCCCAAGGATCCCGGATAGCACTAACCACGCTCTTAGATGCTACCGCTACCCGCCTCCCCCATCCACACACTGTACTGTACATTCCCCTGACAGGTGGAGTGAAGGTGCAAGAAAGGCACAATTTACACACCGCATGCGCTAAACCATGCGCTGTCATCTTTACAAAGGATCTCCAGCGGGTGTGAACGGGATCATTAGTTGTGTGGCAGCGGAAGCGGCAGTGTTGTCAGCTACCTGCTATTTACTTCCCCCTCATTACTGTAGCGCTGGCGCTGGTGGGAGTGTCAACATCATTAACATGGCTGTCATTAGCGCTGTCCTAGAACTACATGAAGAACTTACTCCTGGAGAGATGAATGAATCTTCTCTCACCACCACCCTCCCACTGAGGCTGATAGTGCAGTGAGTGAATGGGAGAGGTGTAAAGTGAATGGATGTACTGTAATTGAAGTCTGGAGATTCGCGTGATTCTTTCTTGAAATATACCATTTTCATGTCTCTCTTACGTGTGATAGCCAGATGATCTGGACGTACTTCACTCAACGGTTGTGGCAGGAACCACTAATTGGCCGGACACATTTGAATGCTTGTAAATCCCCCAAAAATCGCAGGGTGAATTTCTGCAGTGCCGAGTTCTGTGGTATTTTCTTAATATGTACAAATGTTGGCAGTTTCTCAAAACCCCTGGGCTATGTAAGGATATACAGTAGGACTGTTCTGTACTGATTAGGTGGGAATGAGACCTGTGTTTTCAAGTGCCTGGACAGCTAACAGCATATCTAGGCTTGGATGTGGTAGCGTTGCTCCAGCTTGCACTAATTTCCAATGGAGCATAGATATAGCTAAAGAACAGTATAGGATGATCATGGTTATTCCAACATCACATTCACCCCATATTGTCAGAGTGTAACCAGAAGACAAGGGCCATCTTGTGTTAGAGGACAACTTCATAGAGATATGATCCATGGACTGAGAGACTGTGAGAATTCAGGTTACAGATGATCCAGCTACAGATGCAGAGGCAGGGTCCTGCTGATGTGAGCAGAGCCATCTGCATCACATTCGACATGGGAAGAGAGGACAGAAGACGGCGTCGAGACAGTCATTGTTTTTCCTAAGAGGCCTGTCCTATTAATTGCACCTAGTGAGGGTTTAAAACAAACACAGTCTCTTGCACCTTGTCATCTGCCCGACCTGAGTGGATGTTATTGTAGCCAACTTCAAGGCCTCTGCAGCAGCTGCAATCACTTACGGCCGCCTGGTCCGCTGCCCGGCCCCTCAGTGCCCCCGAGTAGAGTTTCCCCATCAGCCTTTACTGCAGGGATAAGGCTGCTCCATGTCTCTGCTCTCTGTACTACACTGTTTCTTCAGCCCCTTCAACCTCCTCCCAGGTATCTGGTCAGAGACACACAACAGGAAGCATTGTATTTAAGCTCTGTGTCCATGTCTTCAAAAGGACTGTTTCAGAGGCCACAGGCAGGCTGTCTGCTTCCACATGCCTTTTTCTCCATGGGGCTGGGGCTTGGGGATGGGGCTGGGCGGTTTTCGTGCGGTTCTGACCAATGGCGGAGCTGGGACTGCTCTGATTTACTGCTCATCATTAAGTCAGCACATTCCTTCCCCCTACGGCCCAGGTGGCTGGGGGGGCCCCGAGGCCCAGACCCCGAGGAGCAAGGGTCCGTTCTGGAGCAGAGTAGAACATAGCAGTGTTAGAACAGAGCAAAGCAGAGCTGGGAGCAGCAGAGCAGCTTCAGACCAGAGGCATCCTGCGCCACAGACATGCCAACATCCCACTCTGACAGGAAACACTTAATACAGAGCATCTCAGCACCCTGTGCATTTATGAAGGATACGTGCTCTTATTTATAGGCCCCAGAATCCTGTTTCCACCCCACTTCAACTATGTGCCAATCGTGACGGAGATATAGGTACAAGTGAAAACATAAGGGGAGAGTGGACCCTGTCAGATGCAATATAATAAACACTATTCATTACAATAAAGACTGCCAAAGACCATCTGAGGATTATCTCTCACTGAGAATGAATTATGATAAAGCCGATAGCCAAATGACAGAATACACAACTGCTTGTTCTCATAATAAACAATTAGATTTGAGTTACATTTTATTAGTTGTTGTGAGGTTTTCCTGTAGGCCTGTGCAAATCTATAATTTACAACCCCATAGTCTAATGCTTTTGTCCAATTTCAGTCCTCTTGTTTTTTTGTTGTTAGTTTTCCCCCTTAAGGACTCAACATTCAATGAATCACCAACATTCAATGAATCACCAACGTTTGAAGAAGTCTTAAGAGATTTTTGGACCTACTTTGCCCCCAAGTGGTGGTATATGATACCATGTTTCACCCAGAAACAGCTGCATATGAGCTTCTCCACTGGAAGTCCAGGAACAGCACACTTTACTGTAGCTCTCCGTCCGCTGCTCTCCACTAAACAGCAATACAGTAAAAACTATATTCAACCCTTTTACAAGTACGTTTGTTATTTTACAGGATGTAACGTGAGCCACTCTAATTGTGACAGTAAAGAAAATGGAGTTGTTGGACTTTTTAGCACTTAATGAAATTTTACAAGCAGACTTTTATGTTTACAAGGCTACAAAATCCCTGGCAGTCTGTCCTCGGGTCCCTTTCAGCTGTGAACCTTAACTGTGAGTGAACTGAAACGTACATTATGTCTTAACAAACTAGTTTTAGGAACACATGGGAATATCTCGTTTCCTAGCTTGTTATGACATGGGATTAACATGGTTCAACAGGTTTGCACTGACTCTCTTGCACTGGCTCCACACACACACACACACACACACACACACACACACACACACACACACACACACACACACACACACACACACACACACACACACACACACACACACACACACACACACACACACACACACACACACACACACACACACACACAACACAAAAAACACAAATGCATTTTGACGCCACACACTCACACATTCTTTCACACACACGCTGCTGCTACTCTGTTTATTATCAATCCTGATTTCCTAGTCACTTTTACCCTTACCGACATGTACATATTACCTAAATTAGCTCAACCACCTCACACCCCTGCACGTTGACTCGGTACCGGTACTCCTTGTATATAGCCTCATTATTGTTATTTTATTGTTACTGTTTCCTTTTGAGAAGTACTTTTTAACTCCACATTGTTGGTTAAGGGCTGGTAAGTAAGCGTTGCACGGTAAAGTCTACACCTGTTGTATTCGGCGCATGTGACAAATAACATTTGATTTGATTTCTGACTCGGAGTTAGTCACTTTTCGTGTTCACCGTCCGTCACAACCTCTGACATTCCTAAAGCATTGATTAAAATGATATCCATTACAACCACGTACTCCATAGTTTTTGACTAACATACTGTGTTCATTTAGGTAACCTACAGTTTTATCAAGACAGCTTCTTTGTTTTGCTGTTGGGAAGAGCCTCTGCCTCCCCCCTGCTCGGTGGTAACATGAGACAGACCCCAGGCCATTTTCTTGGTCAGACATGCTGACCAGACGGTCACACCAGGCATGACTTTCAGCTCTGGCCTTCCTCTCTGACACTGTATTGGTCAGTTCACACCCGGGCCACTTGACCAGGGCCACCAGCTAATCATTCACAGGACAATCAATAATGTGTGGTTGTGGTTCAGTCTCATGCCTTATTGTCTAGGAAATCATGTCTTGTGTTGTATAATTTTATCAGACCAATTATTTGTGTAATAGTATGATTCATTTTGTTATTGTAAAAGGTTAAGGCTTACATATCCCATGTAAAAAAAATGGTACATTCGAATAGCAATTGTCAGTGATTTGGAAGGTTGACAGCATGTCTGTCTGAAACATAGAATTAGGACTTAGAGATCCTAATAAATTCGTATTCTATGGTTTGACATGGAACTATACACCTTCCCCAACAATCCATTGGTCATAATTACATATGCACTTGCATATAGTTAAATTAAAGATTCAAAATAAAACCGTTACGTTTTTCTGTCTACAACTGTATTCGCAGCCAGTGAAGTATTTGGTCAAAACGAGATGTCAGCTTTGAAGTGTGAGTCAATGCAAACTATAGTCTCTGAGATTTATGACGTGTGGAGATGAGAAAAAAAATCTCTCTCTCTCTCTTATAGGAAGACAATCTTGTAGCTTGTCACTTTTATGAAATGGACCCTTGTGCTTTGAGTATGGTCTCAACCTTTTCTCAATTCATTCTGTCTTGTTATGAATGGCTAAGTACAAAGCTTCCTCTTACAATTGAAGCATCAAGCTCTTGGCATACAAACGGCTTGATTGTGGCTGGTTGTAGCCTAAATGAGAGTTTGCTGCCAGGGAAAAAGAGTGTGAAACGCAAGTCCACTATGTAGTGTTTGGTGCATTGTCCTATAGTAGCATTCATTCACTGACTGCTAGATAGAGCGGCCGTGCAGCTGTTTCCTCCATGGGCCCACACACCACCTTTTTGAACAGCGCCAGAAATACTGCATTGTAAAATGAATTGAACATCGTGGCCTTATGGTCTGCTTCCTGTTGTCATTGTGCCATCAGTCACAGGTTAAAATGGGAGGTTAATAAGTTACGGTAACTTTCACTACACACATTATTTACGGCCACCCCCCCCTCCCTTCTGCCACACACCAATATCAAGTGTGTAATTTGAATGCCATTTGAATGTTGGGTCGATAAAGAAGTGTATGGACTGCCATCTCCCCTGTTGAAATGCTTTAACCACCCCCTTGTCTTTTGAGCGATTAGATGCCACATGACTGCACAGTAATCGCTGTAAAACCATCCTGTAAAACCATCCTGTACAACCATCCTGTACAGGGAGCTCAGTGCTAGAGTGGATCCACTGTAAGATCAACGCTGTGCACCAGCTGTTAGAGAATGCAGTGTGGTTTCTTCCGGCTAGCGTTGAGACATGCTCTGGTTTATTGTCAGCATTAGGAGAATAAGTACGCCTCCCTCAGGAGCAAAGGCTTCTCCAGTTGTATGCATAGGACATCATCACTCTTGTTCAACAACCTGACACATATTTCGGTGGAATTGTCGCCACAAGAAGGAAGTTGTAAACCGGAGAGGCTCCCAATCCAGGAAGTCTCTTTTGGTTGGGGATAATCTTGCCTTGAGAACAGGTGGAACCATGTGTAGCCCTCGAACCTACCCCAGAACACACAAAGAAACTAAGGAGAGTCTAAATATTCTTTCCCTTTTAATGCTGCCAATATCTGCATTATGACATTCATATTGGTCATTGGTGTACATCAGGGGTGTCAAAGTCAAATGGACGGAGGGCCAAATAAAAAATTTAGCTACAAGCCGAGGGCCGGACTGTTCGAATGTTCATTGAAACATTTTTAAATGACGCATATAGTCTAGTGAACCTAATTGAACCTACTGAAAACCTAACAAATATATTCCAATATGATCAGATAAATAAAGCAATATTTTCTTATGGCTCTGTCAGTAATCTTTAATTTTCAACAGACACAAAAGACAAATTTCCTTTATATAAAAATCCCCATAACATGAACATTAAATGAAAGAAACCGGTATTCAAGGCACCATCAGTAGCCTATATTTTCTATTTTGCTAAATTTTCAAGGCTTTACCGCACAACGCTTCCTGGTGTATGATACAATGATAAGCTGTCAGCTCACCTGTCGCGTTTTCCTCTTGCATCTTTTCCCGTATCTTCGCCACCAGTCCGCTCCTGTGTCCACACATCGCAGGTGCTCCGTCGGTTGTCAAACCCACGAGTTTTTCCCAAGGCAGCTCCATCTCATTTACACATCTTGACACCTCTTCATACAAATCATGCCCCGTAGTTGTGCCATGCATAGGACGTAAAGCCAAAAACTCCTCTGTCACGCTTAGGCTGGAGTCCACTCCGCGGATGAAAATTGACAACTGGGCAATGTCAGAAATGTCGGTGCTCTCATCCACAGCCAAGGAATATGCAATGAAATCTTTTCCCTTTTTCACAAGCTGCTCTTTTAGATTGATGGACAACTGGTCTACTCTCTCGGCAATGGTGTTTCTGCTCAGACTCACATTTAAAAAGAGTTGCCTTTTTTCTGGGCAAACTTCGTCACAAACTTTAATCATGCAGTTTTTGATGAAATCCCCTCCGTAAATGGCCGGGCTGATTTAGCGATCTCTTCTGCCAAAATAAAACTGGCCTTGACAGCAGCCTGGCCTTGTGATTTGGCTTTTTTGAACAGAGCCTGTCGAGATTTGAGGCCTCGTTTTAATTCCTCTGCCTTTTGTAGCCTTTGTTCCATGTCCATATTCTTGTTTTTGTCCGCGTGTTTCGTTTCATAATGTCGTCTCAGATTATACTCTTTCAGTACCGCCACACTTTCTCCACACAGAAGACACACAGGTTTTCCAGCTACCTCCGTGAACATATACTCCGACTCCCACCTTGTTTGAAACCCCGGTTCTCAGTGTCCACCTTCCGTTTTGCCATTTTTGATGGGTATCTGAAAGTTAATTTTACTGTGATGCTGACGACTGCTGTGCCAATAAATATTGAAATGAAGCAGCCTACTGCTCGGTGCGTCACCGTTGCATTGTGGGAAATGTAGTATTGGTGCGTGTAAAAGATCTGCGGGCTGCCGGCTTGCTGCGGTCTGCGGGCCGGTTCTAATAATAAATCAAGATCATCCCAGGGGCCGTAAAAAACCTTCTCGCGGGCCGGATGTGGCCCGCGGGCCTTGACTCTGACATATGTGGTGTACATGATTATGCATTCATCACAGTATTCATGAAAGCTTCCTTTCAACACTTCCCCCGAGATATGATCACTACCAGCGCTTCTAACGCCAATGATGGAGCCGGAGAGGATGGCTGTTGTTTTATTGGCTCTTAACCAACTGTGCTGTTTTGTTCATTTTTTCTCATTGTTTGTAACTTATTTTGTACATCATTTTGCTGCCGTTGTCTCTTATGACCGAAAATCTGGACATCAGAACAGCGATTACTCACTTCGAATTGGACAAATAATTTTTCTTTAATGAGTTGGATGGGAAGGATATACTCCAACACCTGAACTGGCCCTCATCCCCGTCATTCGCAGGAGAAAGGAACAGAGATTTTGCGGAAGATCGAGTGGATAATCTGCCTTTGCCTTAATCTGCCTTTGCCATCCATACCGTTAGCCAAAGCTTAATCACTGGAAAATAAATGGGACAAACTAAGAGCACGTAGCTGAAAGACGACATTAATAACAGACAGCTAGCGGGTTATACACTATCGGCAGGATAGAACAGCAGCTTCTGGTAAGACACGGGGTGGCGGCCTATGTATATTTGTAAACAACAGCTGATGCACGATATCTAAGGAAGTCTCTGGGTTTTGCTCGCCTGAGGTAGAGTATCTCATGACAAGCTGTAGACCACACTATGTACCTAGAGAGTTTATCTGTATTTTTGTAGCTGTCGACATACTACCACAGACCGATGCTGGCACTAAAACCGCACTCAATGAGCTGTATACAGCCATAAGCAAACAGGAAAACGCTCATCCAGAGGCAGCGCTCCAAGTGGCCAAGGCATTTAATGCAGGGAAACTTAAATCAGTTTTACCTAATTTCTATCAGCATGTTAAATGTGCTTACAGAGGGAAAAAAACTCTAGACCACCTTTACTCCACACACAGAGACGCATACAAAGCTCTCCCTCGCCCTTCAATTGGCAGATCTGACCATAATTCTATCCTCTTGGTTCCTGCTTACAAGCTAAAAATTAAAGCAGGAAGCACCAGTGACTCGGTCAATAAAAACAGTGGTCAGATGAAGCAGATGCTGAACTACAGGACTGTTTTACTATCACAGACAGGAACAAGTTCTGGGATTCTTCCGATGGTATTGAGGAGTACATTACATCAGTCACTGGCTTCATCAATAAGTGCATTGATGACATTGTCCTGAAAGTGATTGTACTTACATACCCCAACCAGAAGCCACTGATTACAGGCAACATTCGCACTGAGTTAAAGGGTAGAGCTGCCGCTTTAAAGGAGCGGGACTCTAACCCGGAAGACTATAAGAAATCCCGCTATGCCCTACGACAAACCATAAAACAGGCAAAGCGTCAATACAGGACTAAGAGCGTTACACCGGTTCCGACGCTCATTGAATGTGGCAGGGCTTGCAAACTGTTACAGACTACAAAGGGAAGCACAGCCGAGTGCTGCCCAGTGACACGTATCATCGACGGGGCTGTAGTGGAGCAAGTTGAGAACTTCAAATTCCTTGGCGTCCACATCACCAACAAACTAACATGGTCCAAGCACACCAAGACAGTAGTGAAGAGGGCAAGACAAAACCTATTCCCCCTCAGGAGACTGAAAAGATTTGGCATGGGTTCTCAGATCCTCAAAAGGTTTTACAGCTGCACCATCGAGAGCATCCTGACTTGTTGCATCACTGTCTAATATGGCAACTGCTCAGCCGCAGACCGCAAGGCACTACAGAGGGAAGTGCGTACGGCCCAGTACAACACCAGGGCCAAGCTTCCTGCCATCCAGGACCTCTATACCAGGCGGTGTCAGAGGAAGGCCTTAAAAATTGTCAAAGACTCCAGCCACCCTAGTCACAGACTGTTCTCTCTGCTACCACACAGCAAGCGGTACCAGAGCACAAAGTCTAAGTCCAAAAGGCTTCTAAACAGCTTCTAACCCCAAGCCATAAGACTCCTGAACAGCTAAACATATGGCTACCCAGACTATTTGCATTGCCCCCCCTTCTACACTGCTACTACTTTGTTTATTTTCTAGGCATAGTCACTTCAATAACTCTACCTACATGTACATATTACCTCAATTACCTCGACATCGGTGCCCCCGCCCATTGACACTGTAGCTGCTCTTTAATTACTTGTTACTTTTATCTCTTATCTTTTTAGGGTATTTTCTTAAAACTGCATTGTTGGTTAAGGGCTTGTAAGTAAGCATTTCACTGTAAGGTAATACACCTGTTGTATTCGGCATGTGACAAATAAAATTTGATTTAACTATCGACTTAGTGAACAACAGATACTGACACATCCAAGCTTAGGGTGTGTTAATGTATTGTTCATATAACCTCTTTCCTGGACACTTATGTAACTCCAACCCGTCATTATATACAGATGTAGGATCTTAATTTGAGCCAGTTTTCTACAGCAGGAAAACACATTACATGACCAAAAGTGTGTGTACACCTGGTTGTCGAACATCTCATTCCAAAATCATGGGCATTAATATGGAGTTGGTCCCTGCTTTGCTGCTATAACGGCCTCCACTCATCTGGGAAGGCTTTCCACTAGATGTTGGAACATTGCTGTGTGGACTTGCCTCCATTCAACCACAAGAGCATTGGTGAGGTTTGGGCACTGATGTTGGGCGATCAGCCTGGCTTGCAGTCAGTGTTCCAATTAATCAAAAGGTGTTCGATGGGGTTGAGGTCAGGGCTCTGTGCAGGCCTGTCAAGTTCTTCCACACTGATCTATACAAACCATTTCTGCATGGACCTCGCTTTGAGCACAGCTGCATTGTCATGCTGAAACAGGAAAGGGCCTTCCCCAAACTGTTGCCACAATGTTGGAAGCACAGAATCGCCTAAAATGTCATTGTATGCTGTAGCATTAAGATTTCCCTCCACTGGAACTAAGGGGCCTAGCCCGAACAATGAAAAACAGCCCCAGACCATTATTCCTTCTCCACCAAACATTACAGTTGACACTATGCATTCAGGTAGGTAGAGTTCTCCTGGTCAATGGCGGCGAGCTTCCAGAAGCAGTTTGGAGCTCGATAGTGAGTGTCGCAACCAAGGACAGACGATTTTTACCCGCAACACGCTTCATCACTCGGCAGCCACGTTCTATGAGCTTGTGTGGCCTACCACTTCGGGTCACTTCAAAATAACAGAATTTACAGTTGACCGGGGCCAGGCAGCTCTAACGGGGCAGAAATTTGACAAACTAACTTGTTGGAAAGGTGGCATCCTATGACGGTGCCACATTGAAAGTCACCGAGCTCTTCAGCAAGGCATTATACTGCCGATGTTTCTCTATGGAGATTGCATGGCTGTCTGCTCGATTTTATACACCTGTCAGAAACGAGTGTGGCCAAATCCACTACTTTGAAGGGGTGTACACATACTTTCGTATATATAGTGTAATCCTGCAGCAACAGGAAATTATTATAATTAATGGAACTTTTTGTAGGGGTTGATACATGTTTCTTAAGGGAAAATCAAGTGGAAATTACAAACTTCAGAAGCCTTTTTAAACCTCAAATACACTACAAGTTTTTTCCATTTCATGCATTGCAGGAAAGTTCTCCTGCAACAGGGTGATCAAACTAAGACCTTACATCTGTAGCACTCAACAGCTGGCTAGGGGCTCACAGAATGGCTAATTTGCAATGCCTTTTATTGCAGTCATATAGCTCGAGCTGTAAATGCCTGTCTGATTGGGCATTGTGCTAGGTTGTTTAGTACACACGGAAAATGCTCTGAGATCTCCCAGGAGGTGCAGATTGGCATCATTCACTCGAGAACTCAGCCTAAATTCAATGCTGATTTGAGACCGAAAATGCATGCAGGTTGAATAACATATATATTTAATGCTTTAATGTTTTTATAATAAAACATGTACTAATCATAGCATTCTAGGACGTTGCTGCAGTAACGGAACATTTAACCAGAGGCCTAACGACGTGAGTGGAATAGGGTTCTTACAACCCAGTCTCTGATTGGCTGGTTGTCACCTGCATGAATACTGTGGGGGCAGAGATTGGCAGCTCTATAACTCCTTCAGACAGGTTTGTCATTCAGTGTCAATGGCCCACCAGGGAGCTCCCCCCAATATCAGAGCCAACACTGACGGACGACTGTAGGCTCAGCTGTTGGGATGGTGTCACTGACACGCCCTCCCATTACCTGTCACATGATATGTGTCACTGACACGCCCTCCCATTACCTGTCACATGATGTGTCTCTGAAGTGTGCCGCAATGGCATCCCATTCCAACTAAGGCCAAGAGCATGGTTATGGTCAACTTTGCGCTCAGCCTGATGTTTGCAGCAGACAAAATGGCATTTAGGTAACCATACACAGAGGACGTTGCTCCACAGAGGAAAAAGAAAATGGTCATTCTATAATGTTGTGGCTGATAACATTGTAGGGTGGTGATGAAAAGACTTTCTATATTGAATTCATTTTCAGCAAAACCAATGGGGCGCTTTATTTCCTCATGGGATTCTTATTGAGGTCCTTGTGGCGTGGCTCACAAAACACTATGCCCTGCTCAGTAACACCGCCTCGGGGGCTTCTATGGAGGTTCCAGTCATTGTTCGATTGTTCTGCCTCGCTTCACAGTTCCTACTGGCTCAAGTGTGAAATACAGTACATAGCAGGAAGGAAGAGGGGCTGGGTGGGGGTTGGGTAGGGAGCATGAGCCCTGACCATAAAGCCTGGCAACCGCCCTGCTGCATTGTTCACCAGCGTCATTCCAATGCGGTCTCATTGGATTCCTCCTGCCACTCTGCACATCCTGTTGTTTTATTGGCACTAAAGGTCTTTGCTGGCAGCCAGACACAACATGTATCCTGACCATACTGGTTGTTTGCTTTTGTTTTACCATATAGCTTCTTGCTGAGCATGAAGACGGGAGGACTAAAGAATTAGAACCTAAGGGTGTTTAATGCCATGTTCTAAACGGAACGACTGGGTGTGAAGAAGCACTCATAGCAGAGCAACAATCAGGAGAAACATCACCCCCCAATAATATGCTGAGAATATGCTGCATGGTACCATTGATTGAGCATACTAAGATATTTCCTATCCTTTACCCACAGCCTATGTCAACCAAATGTCTTCTTGTAGCACCACCTTGTGGTCAAGCACTGTGGTCCTCTCAGGGAGAAAAGCTCTCCGGCATTACATTAAAACGTTGATCTGTGCAACAAATGGCTCCTCTCAATTCTGGTCAACTATACAAACACATACAAGTATGTTATTTTGTTTGTCAAGAGAGATGTTTTTTCACAGAGGATTATCAAAATAAAATCCAAATGAATTGTATTTTCTGTAAATACAGTCATACAGATAGGTCCTTCATTTTAGCCAGTTTTTTACAGCAGGAAAATAATCCTGCAGCAACAGGAAATGTGAATTGTTATTTGGATTATAATTCATGGACATTTTTGTTGGGGTTGATACATGTTTAGTTCGGGAAAATCAAGTCTGACATTTTAAAGTGGAAATTACAAGCTTTAGAAGCCATTTTCAACTTTGAATACACTACAAGTTTGCATTTCCTGCTGCGCAAGAACATTCTGAGCAACAAAAGAGTGATCAAAGTAAGACCCTACATCTGTACAGGTCCACATCCATATTCTTTCAAAAGAAACCTCTTTTGTATTAATTTATCTTTTCTCTTTATAAATAGTCAGATAAATGATTTCATATGCTAACCACATTGAAACATTCTAGGGAAAAACTCCACATGTACAGTTTGCAGTCTACAGCTGTCTGGAAAGTCAAACAGCCTGTGTGTGTGATTGGGCCTGGACATGACAATGAATCTCATTTCAACAGGGACTGCACCCTCTGGTGGTGGGGTCTAGAATGCTCTGGACAATTATTTTGTTGCTCTTCCCAACCCCAACCAACAGGGGCTACATTGTGATTTGAGAGTAAAAGTGGAGGAACTGTCTCCACTATTGGTTTGCTGTTGTATTCCCAGTTTCACCACTGCAATACCACTCCATCAAATATAAATCAATAACTGAAATCATATTCCTTTTGTGTTTCTGTCATCGCTATTGTTTTTCAGTAGCACTTGTCATGATGGGATTATGATGTGAGTGTATGAAGACACCAATAAATTAAATAATGAATGAGGTATTGTCCAATTGGCAACAAGTCCACGTTAGGTTACTCTAGGGTATTGTCCTTCTCTTGTATGGAAAGTAACCTACCTCAGATGTTAATGAACAATACTTCATAAATTCATTTGTTTTTTTAAACCCCATCTACAATTTTTGATCTATCGCTCATGGTAAGGACGCGAACATGTGCTGAGAGGCCTGTAGTCGAGAAGTTTGATAAACGTTTCAAGGTGGGGGAGAAGACCTGCTTTACTGTGTCCGGATACCTGGTCAAAACAACACAAAATGCCTAGAGTGAACGGAGGCTACCTTGAAAAGAAACTGTATCTATAAACATCTATAAGCATCTATAAATACCACAAAGTTTTAAAAAGCTATCAGATCAGAGAGAACCCTCTGCAGAAGGTAAGGTAAGGTAAACTATACCTTACCTACCTTTACATACACATTAGCCAAATACATTTAATCTCAGTTTTTCACAATTCATTTAATCCTAGTAAAAATTATGTTTTAGGTCAGTTAGGATCATCGCTTTATTTTAAGAATGTGAAATGTCAGAATAATAGTAGAGAGAATGATTTATTTAAACTCTTATTTATTTAATCACATTCCCAGTGGGTCAGAAGTTTACATACACTCAAATAGTGTAGCATTGGTAGCATTTGGTAGCATTGCCTTTAATTGTTTCACTTGGGTCAAACGTTTTGGTAGCCTTCCACAAGCTTCCCACAATAAGTTGGGTGAATTTTGGCCCATTCCTCCTGACAGAGCTGGTGTAACTGAGTCAGGTTTGTAGGCCTCCTTGCTCGCACATGCTTTTTCAGTTCTGCCCACAAATCTTCTATAGGATTGAGGTCAGGGCTTTGCGATGGCCACTCCAATAGCTTGACTTTGTTGTCCTTAAGCCATTTTGCCACAACTTTGGAAGTATGCTTGGGGTCATTGTCCATTTGGAAGACCCATTTGCGACCAAGCTTTAACTTCTTTACTGATGTCTTGGGACGTTGCTTCAATATATCCACATAATTGTCCATCCTCATGATGCCATCTATTTTGTGAAGTGCACCAGTCCCACCTGCAGCAAAGCACCCCCACAACATGATGCTGCCACCCCCGTGCCTCACGGTTGGGATGGTGTTCTTCGGCTTGCAAGCCTCCTCCTTTTTTCTCCAAACATAACGATGGTCATTATGGCCAAACAGTTCTATTTTTGTTTCATCAGACCAGAGAACATTTCTCCAAAAAGTACGATCTTTGTCTCCATGTTCAGTTGGAAACTGTAGTCTGGCTTTTTTTATGGCGGTTTTGGAGCAGTGGCTTCTTCCTTGCTGAGTGGCTTTTCAGGTCGATATATAACTTGTTTTACTGTGGATATAGATACTTTTGTACCTGTTTCCTCCAGCAACTTCACAAGGTCATTTTCTGTTGTTCTGGAAATGACTTGCACTTTCACACCAAAGTACGTTCATCTCTAGGAGACTGAACGCGTCTCCTTTCTGGGCGGTATGACAGCTGCGTGGTCCCATGGTGTTTATACTTGTTGCCGCCATTAGACTCTGGAACAGTGGAAACGCATTCTCTGGAGTGATGAATCACGCTTCACCATCTGGCAGCCAATGGACGAATCTGAGTTTGGCGGCTATCAGGAGAAAGCTACCTGCCCGAATGCATAGTGCCAACTGTACATTTTGGTGAAGGAGTAATAATGGTCTGGGACTGTCTTTCATGGTTCGGGCTAGGCCCCTTAGTTCCAGTGAAAGGAAATCTTAATGCTACAGCACACAATGACGTTCTAGACGATTCTGTGCTTCCAACTTTGTGGCAACAGTTTGGGGAAGGCCCTTTCCTGTTTCAGCATGATAATGCCCCCGTGCACAAAGCGAGGTCCATACAGAAATGGTTTGTCGATATCGGTGTGGAAGAACTTGACTGGCCTGCACAGAGCCCTGACCTCAAACCCATCGAACACCTTTGGATGAATTGGAACACAGACTGTGAGCCAGGCCTAATCGCACAACATCAGTGTCCGACCTCACTAATGTTCTTGTGGCTGAACGGAAGCAAGTCCACGCAGCAATGTTCCAACATCTAGTGGAAAGCCTTCCCAGAAGAGTGGAGGCTGTTATAGCAGCAATGGGGGGGGACCAACTCCATATCAATGCCCATGATTTTGGAATGAGATGTTCGACGAGCAGAAAAGTCCACATACTTTTGGTCATGTAGTGTAGCTAAACCGCCAGAGAAAGAGAGAGAACATAACACACCTCAGGTTTTTGTACAGTACACCTGAGAGCAGGGAGGACACTGACTCTTCTCTGTGATTGGAGAGATACGGCTCAGGGCTGGAATCAGGCCGAGTCTGTGAAAGCCTGGGGATGGTGTAGTGAAGCTAGGCTGGCCGCAGTGTTGCTTCTCTTAATGTAGCATTGAGATGATGATGGCAGACTCCATCACTCCCTCTCATCTGGAAGAAAGCTAGTTTAAAAATAAAAAAAATACAAATGATAAGATGTTTTATGTTACATACACCAGATATATGTAGTGAAATGTGTTGTTTTACAAGGTCAGCCATAGTAGTAGGTTGCCCCTGGAGCAAAGGACAAGGACAAAATCGACAGTGTACCATGGTTGCAGTGTTCCAAAATGTTGCTTCGTTTATACTGTATGAAGTCTGTTCGTGGTCAGAATCACAGGGTTTGACCATCTACTCTTTCTAGTTTCTGTTCAAGCAAGAGGAGAGGCATCTGATTGATTGCAGTCGTAACCGTAACAAGTTGTAATCGCTAAATGAATATTGAAAGAGATATTGCTCAATGGGAGAATGGGTGTAAACTACACTAAACAAAACTGCCATGTTGGTTTATTGGATACAGAAGAATAAACCACTCCACTAGCTGCATCTAATGTACAGTACGGTGTAGGCCAGGGCTCTCCAACCTATTTCCTGTTGTTTTTCATTCCAACCCTAATCTAGTGCACCTGATTATAATAATTAGCTGATTGATAAGATGAATCAAGTTAGTTACGACTGGAGTTGGAGTGAAAATCTATTGGAGGGTAGCTCTCCAGGAACAAGGTTGGATAGCCCTGGTGTAGGGCTAGGGTACACATACTGACTCCCTTGCTCGTTCAGATCGCAGAAGGTGTGTTGTTTCCCCACACACATTGGTTAGCTGCTTTCTCTTTGATACTAGATTAAAACTCTCAGTTCCCATGAGAAAAACCCCACTGTTTCCCTTGAACATGGTCTGTACAGTTTTTTTTCAAATCAATTTCTCTCCTACAGATGGTTGTGATGCCACTGAAGTCATCAGGGTCATGCACTTCCCTCTGTAGTAGTTTGCCAGCAGTGTCTGGCTGAAAAATGGAGCACTCTGGACGAGAGGGGTATATGAACGGAGATAGGTTGACACAACCATTTATTTGGCTCAGGTGAATATAGCCGAACAGCAGCACAGTCCCCTCTCTGCAGCAGGGGCCAGAGCCTATTGGAAAATATTCCCTCAGTGTAGTTTCATTTTAAATCCCGTTTCTACCCAAATTATAACCAGTAATAAGGATGTTGCTGTCCTTAAAAGGGGCAGTACAGTTAAAGACGTGATTTTCCTTTATGATATTTCTACTATGGAGGTCGAAATTAAACTGAAATTGTAAAAAAAACAAAAAAAAACATGATAATGTCATTTTTGTGTAAAAAATGCCTGGGATTTCAGCCTGTCCAGGTGGGATGGAACTTTTGGCCCACATCATGACATCAAAATGTGATCTGATTATAATAGACCAATGACCATTCATTTGGGTAAGGGGGTGGGCTCTAGACCAGACCAATCAGGGCTGTGTATGTAAATATCTTCACATTTGTTTCTTAACACCCACATGATCAAACTAAGCATTTCAAGGGCCAAAATGAAGCTCAGGGAAGTAAATGATAACAAATCTACGAGTTATTTTCATTAAATAAACACACACGGTGATTTACAAGACACACAGTGATGATTTAAAAAATACAATTAAAGAGGATGTGTTTTCATGTGTTGCATGTGAGCCTCATGTCAAAGACATTTTTTGGATAGATAATGAAACATTTCGTATTTTGAATTGAATTTCAGCCCGGCAGGAAATTAATTGTCCATTATTTAACATTAGAAATTACAGTTGAGGCACAGCGGAGAGAGCTCCGAGATGGAGAGATTTGACAAATGGATTTAAAGTATCAATGATTCCCTCCAAGATGCCTGTAGTGAAAATGCACGAGATGAAATGACAGAGGATATTAGGTAATAATGTGTGATACTCAACATGATAATAGGCATAATGCGGTTAGTTGGTAACGAATATGTTTATTTCTGTCACAATTACGTAAACTTAAACATGAAATTACATTAGGTTGAATTGGAGTATTACAAATTGTCATGATGGTTGCAGCGTTTTGAAAGGGCTGAGGCTATGAAGCAGACGTTGTGGGACTGTTTTGCTTGGAGGATGCTAAACTATGTGTTTGGACGTTATTATGGAAGAAAGACCTTAGGGTTTGACTGACCTTCCTCCTCTAGACCCCATCAAGCTCTGGTCTATGGACAGTGGTCCACCGAGATCCTGCCCTGATGATGCTGAAGACCAATGGATCATTCCATTGAATTCCTAATGGCATGGTCATTGAGCGTCATATCCTATTATATAGCCTAGTTCTCTTCATGCCAATGGAATTTTGTACAACGCACTACATTTTGATATCCCTCAATTGACAGATACAGTTTACGGATGTACATTACGTCAAAAGACGTACATTTTTCTAAAACAACTCTATGTGCCTACATCTACATTAGTCACAGTGCTTACAAAACATGCTTCACACCATCATACCATCCCACTCTGGAGTTGGGACGTCGCCTGTTGAGTAATGAAGTGTTGGAGTTCAGTAATGAGAATGTTTACAGGGCGTGCTTGTTGCACATGAATCAAGCCCAGTGTGTGGTTACGTAAATAGGAGCTTTGCCCTGTGCCCAGCCAGCCAGTCAGAGCCTCTTCTTCTTTTTTCTCCTCCTTTTTTTCAGGAAATGGGAGCCAAATTCCTGTGGAATGAAGAGGAAACGTGCGAGTGGCAGCCCTGGCCTACCACAGGATCCTCTGGAAGGAGAGGGTCTGAAAAGCCATGGCTCTTTCCTTTGGTGTGGACTTGTAGCAGGACTCGGTAGGTGAAACTGACGGAATAACAACACACATCCTGAGTGTTCTTTTCATTAGCAGCACGGTTGAATGTTTTCCATCATCCTGCTGAGAGAAACGAAGAGACCCTTATTTCTGAACTGGACAAATGACCTTTTCCCCTCTTGGGAGATGCAGCTGCATTTAATATTGAGCGTGTGTGTGTGTGTGTGTGTGTGTGCGCACTCTAAGGGTCATGTGGGATTTAAGGATTTCCTGTGCCCCTGTTGTGGAAATAATAATTAACCACAACATGTTAATAAAGCCAGGGACAAATGTTGGGCCCTCTCAGTGAGTAGTTAACAAGGACTCAGGTACCTGGATTCCTCTAATTTCCTATTAGCGTTTGACGTGAGGCCATGTTTTCCATTTCGAAGTGCCTCCGTTCACTGATCCTAGCGGTTTGGAAGCATGACCTCAATATGTCAGTTGTGTAAACCTATCAATCCAGCCTGGATGAAGCGATGTTAAGGTATGCTGGCAGACAGTATGTGGAACATGTTATTGGTGATTCATATTAGCCCTTAACCCAACTAATCCCCCCATTAACTCCACCTGCAAACACCTCATATCCCAGGTGACCCATTTTCTCAATTACTAATGCCATTAGTCTGCACATTCCATTTACCCAGACAGCTTTGCCTTTTCGACACCAACATACAGCCAGTTTCGTGTAGATTCCATGACATTTCTTTCGATGACTACGTTATTATGTGTTCCCTGTAGTCCCAACACACAGACTGCTGTAGAAGAGTTACTGCAGCTCTCAAATGAAACAGGCTTGAGTGATAAATCTCACTATTTCTTCCACTAAGGCACATAAACAGTAAGTTAAGTCCTTGGAGGATTCTACAGTACAGTAGTTACATACATTTGGCGTATTCATAAGGGGTGGGCTTCTCCATAGAAGGCAATATGGGCATTGGTGTTTCTAGCCAATCAGGATACCCGTTTAGTAACCTTTCTTTTTTGTTGTTTTTCCTTCTTTGCGGCCTCATGACCTCTGATTTAGTGATAAGCTGCCATAATGACAGTTTGAAGTTGAATATGATTTTAAGAAAGGAAGCCTGATCTGTCCTTTACTCTGGTCCTTGCAGAATCTTCTTGAGGATTCGCCACACAGAACGCATTGCACCAAAAGCATTTTAAAACATATTTTCCAAAATTCACGTTGAGAAATAGGAAAACTTATTTCGAATGATGAAACCGCATCCATTTTTTTTTTAAAGAGCCGACTGCTCTGTAAGATATTGGCTGATAACAAGAATGACAGTATAGCCCAGGTCAATATATTGCTTCTCATCATGATCATCAAAGCACCATCCATCTCTCTGGGCAAACACCACTGACACTTTAATTACAGTTGATAATGCATTCATCCTGTCAGGATCAGGGGATAATCAAGGCCTCTCCACAGCAGCCAGCCACGTAGACAATAGTCATCAATGTCTGAGCTACATCAAATAAATTCCTCATTCACTGCTAAAGCTAGAGTTTAAAGATGCCTTCAGGGATAAACAGTTCCTACTTCGTTTACCGGAGTGTGGTACTTCAAGGAGAGATTAACTTGCTTCCCTGGCTTTGTTACTGAGACTGGCCAAATTTAAAGTGGGGTTTATAGAGTTCTGTTTATATCTACTGTATATAGCTAGCTAAACTACTCTGATAGATAGCAAAGTCAAGGTCATGCCATATTCAAATCCCCAACCCCAAGATCCTTTCAAAGGGACATATCCATGCAGTGGTTTTGTCTAACACTGTGGTTACACAATGTATTGGATGTTTAGCTACATTGTAGCTTTCATCAGGGTGGATATCGTCTTCACACAGACCATCAAGTAGAAGTTGGTTTCGAATGGGAGCCACTGGATTCCAGATGATGTGCCAGTGCTGGAGACATCCCTAAATAAACATGGCTGCGCTGCAGTTCTGGAGCACCCCCGACCAACCCAGTCCGGTCTGCACAGTACCACAGCATGCAGTCACACAGCGAGGCAAGGCTATTAACTAGATAGAAACCCAAAGCAGGAATATATACATGTTGTCATTTTTTTAATGTGTTGTGTAAGAGCAGATGCAATTCTGTTTTCAATGAAAGTTATGAGTACTCGGGCTCTATGTGAGAAAGCATGGGGGATGGTGCTGTCCCATTGGAATACAGTACAGATGTAGCAATTAAAGCCGATCTCAAACAATGCTCTACTGTGAGCTAGACATATTGGAGAATGAACAGGAACAATGCATCCAGTTTAGAATGTTTTACTCCAACCTCACCGAAAACAAAATAACTAGCCACTAGAGACAAGGGAAGTATGTGCCTGGCAACGAAAATAAAAGGAGCAACTCTAGAATGCTCTGGGATTTCCTTAAAGTAAACCCCCTTAACGAATAACAGTCAATCAACAGGGGAAAAGCACTTAGCAAATATGTACTTTTATAATGTCTCACATCCAGTTTGTTCGTTGAAACACAGCACAGAGAGATGTTGGTCTCTGCCCACTGCTTCCATCCATTCATTTGTTTTCCTCATATTCCCTATTGTATGCCAGTGATATATCGTCATTTAGAATATCAACCCACATTGGTGCAGGGTTGTCGTTCCGCACCACCATAAGAGTTCCTCACTCCCTGATGAGCCACAATCAACTCCGCAAAGCCATTATAGTTGTTGTTTTATTTACAAATATGACCAAAGTTTTGCCAGGTGTTAAAACCACAGGTTGGAGAAAGAGATGTCCTTGGGCCTGTGCTGTGATGTAGCTGACAGAGGCCATTTTGAAAGGCAGCATGGCCCAACCCGGTGTGTGTGCCTGTCTAATAACCTGCCCCAACCCCTCAGCGCAGTAGGAGAGAGACAGCAGCAGGGGGGAGTCGAAGGGAAATTGTATTTTCTTTCCCACCAAGGGGTCTCCCCCTGTCAACCTGTGCTGTGAAACTGTCTGGAAGTTGATCTGCGAGTTTATGCTGTTAGGACATAATTAATACAAGAATCCAATTTCGCCAGCTTCGCATTCACTGTGATGCGATTATTGTGGTGGTGATGAACGTCATATGGTGCTTTGTTCGCTATGTGGGATATTTATAGCAGAGGATTGTGGGGGAATGATCTTCTGCTGTGCTAGACCAAGTCAGGTTGTCAGATATATGGAAGCTGAGGTAAAACAGTAGAGAAACTAGAGAAATTGTCAAAGAGATTATTTTGACAACTAAGGTCTCTCCATGACTTATACTTATATTAGTCAAATATTCAGTGAAATAAACTACTTCTTACGAGCTATTGCCCTTGTGCCCTTCCACCACCTTGCTACACCTCAAAGTCAACATTAAAACTGAGATTCACATTTTGTTGGAGAAGAACCCTTCATGCCACTGTGCTTGTCTGTTAAATTACCAGTCTCTGCACCTGCTGTAGAGTTTGTCCTGGTTGTGCTGTGTGCTGCAGACACAGTCATGCCTCTCATCGTCCAGTCACCTGCCTGGTGCCTGGCTGCAGCCCTGCACAACCAGATGGCTCGCTTATCACACAATACTTATCACATAATGCACCCAGCTCTCCCTTACTCCATTATGGCAATTAACAGAGGGCCTGGTGGGCAGACATGGAAAGCAACCTGCTTGTTTGAAGGCTTAAGGCTGTTTGGTTAACATGCCCTCATCAGGATCTCAGACCTTCACTGGGAGAGGGTGGAGAGCCATATGTTCTGACCCACGTTGTGACTGAGTGTTCCTGTTATCACCGGCTTAACTCTGTGCAGGTGGAAATGTCCCACATATTGAAGTGGTTTGGACAGTGTTTTCCACCTAATTTATTCACCTCATACTGTGTCTTCCCCATGGCGGTGCTGGACTTTCCTCATTAAAAAAAAACAACGGTAAAGTTGACTGTGTTCCACATGCCTTGTTAGAATATTCTGTCAGTCGGCCCCAGGATATGTGCTGTGCTGTATAGTCACGCAGTTACTCTCACTACAGAGCCAAGGATGTTTGCTTAACTATTCAAAATCATCTTTGGTGAGGAGCAGGAAGTACCTCGACAGGAGATGCCAATTTTACTAGCTTTGTGTGCCTGATGTGCCTGGTACTTCGTACTTCCAATTCAAAGCAGCTGTAATGTCTTAAACTCTGTTTTTTTGTGCTTTTTTCCTTTGTGACATACTTGTGTCTCTAATGGTTACAGGTTCTAAGCCACACAATCACAAGACAAGGACTCTCATGTGACTGTCACACTTACCCTGGGAGTGACATGACCGACACAGACACAATGATTAGTGTGAAGGCATACAGGAGCCGGGTAATAAACAAGTGGATCAATTAATGTCTCTAAGTCCCAATAATGGCTCTCCCTGGACCATTTCTCCCTGGGCTCCCGAGTGGCACTGCATCTCAGTGGCCCAGTGTCGTCTGGGTCTGGCCGGTGTAGGCTGTCATTGTAAATAACAATTTGTTCTTAACTAACTTGCCTAGCTAAATAAAGGTTACATTAAAACATTTTTAAAAGTATCTTGATAAACACACCAAAAGCAAATATTTTTTATTTATTATTATTTTACCCTTTTTCTCCCCAATATCGTGGTATCCAGATGGTAGATAGTCTTGTCTCATCGCTGCAACTCCCGTACAGACTCGGGAGAGGCAATCGTCAAGATTGCCTGGGCCAGTTGTGCGCCTCCCCGTGGGTCTCCCGGGCACGGCCGGCTGCGACAGAGCCTGGACTCAAACCAGGATCTCTGGTGGCACTGCGATGCAGTGACTTAGACCACTGCATCGCAGTGACTTAGACCACTGCGCCACTCGGGAGGCCAAACGTCATGTTCTAAAGGCCAAACACATCTGTTTTTGGTCCCAGTTAGAGCAGGGGCCGATACAATCTCCTGTAAAGATCAGTGGGGGTCGGTGCCGTTTAAGATGAGGGAGGACGATTATTGTTTTTATGAGCATGGCCTTATTTCAATTACAGCATATTGGATGACAGTCATTCATATTCCATTCACTCAGCTCAATGTAACATTTATAGGTTCAGGCTACTACATGATACTTGTGTTTTCCCTATACACATCATAAGGTTGCTACAACTTTGCCCATGAATTAAAGTTTACAATGTAGTTGCACAGGTCGAAAGGTGACAGACAGTGACACAATATCGCTTTGCACACACTTGCCTGCATCTAGCTGATCTAAGGTGTAATCAATAGTCCAACAGTTGCAAACAAGAGTTTCTATTGGACAAAGTCAGGTATGTTTTCCCCCGTTTTGTTCTGTTTGCTTCCATTTAAGAAACGGTGGAATGAAAACACGCCTGATCACACGCTAAACACAGTTCGCTTTCATAGCAGCCACATACAAACAACTCATTGTATACTCCTTCACCAGTCTACGTGCTCTCCTCCTCTCACCTTTTCCCTTCACTTTTGGATTTCAGTACATCAGCTGTCTGTGACCAGGCAAAAAAAAACTTTCCAAGCCAAAACTTCATATTATAACTTCTAACTGCTACACACAGCCTACCTCGTTGTCCCCATGTTATAACGTCATCGTCAACATAGAATCATGCAGTACAGTGTACAGTTTAGCAGTTACACAGGCGAGCCCCGGTGGTAATAAATTAATAAAACCAAAGCTTACCTTGACTTCGAGGAGTTCTAGCATTGGATAGCCATAGCCTAACATAGCATCCCTGTCTGTTTGAGCTGGGTGTTTGAGTAGGGTAAACTAGCTAGCTGCATTTGCTAGCTAGGTAACTGAATGTGAAATTAATTTGTTAAAAAATAAATGTTCAACTATTGTCTCTCTCTGAGTCAACTACTTACCACATTTTATGCACTGCAGTGCTAGCTAGCTGTATGCTTTCAGTATTAAATTAATTCTGTGATCGTTTGATTTGGTATACAACATGTCAGTTCATGTTGCAAGAGCTCTCATAGGTTGGAAGACGTCCTCCGGAAGTTGTCATAATTACAGGAAACTGGAAACTGAAACTGGAAACACTTCACTCTCCCTCACAAGCTTTAAGCACCAACTGTCAGAGCAGCTCACAGATTACTGCACCTGTACATAGCCCACCTATAATTTAGCCCAAACAACTACCTCTTTCCCTACTGTATTTATTTTATGTATTTAGTTATTTTGCCCCTTTGCACCCCATTATTTTTATTTCTATTTTGCACATTCTTCCACTGCAAATCTACCATTCCAGTGTTTTACTTGCTATATTGTATTTACTTTGCCACCATGGCCTTTTTTTGCCTTTACTTCCCTTATCTCACTTAATTTGCTCACATCGTATATAGACGTTTATACTGTATTATTGACTGTATGTTTGTTTTACTCCATGTGTAACTCTGTGTCATTGTATGTGTCGAACTGATTTGCTTTATCTTGGCCAGGTCGCAATTGTAAATGAGAACTTGTTCTCAACTTGCCTACCTGGTCAAATAAAGGTGAACATTTAAAAAAATGTTTTTTTTTAAACAGTGTAAGTCTATGGAAGGGGGTGAGAACCATCAGCCTCCTAGGTTTTGTATTGAAGCCAATGTGCCCAGAGGAGGATCGAAACTAGCTGTCCTCCGGCTACACCATGGTGCTACCCTACAGAGTGAGGCTACTGTAGACCATTGCAAAACAGTATGTTTTAATAAATTATTTGGTGACGTGAATATATTTAGTATAGTTTAATCTAAAAAGTTTAACTTATGTTTCACTATTTTTATGAAATTTACTGAGGAGAATGGTCCTCCCCTTCCTCTTCTGAGGAGCCTCCACTGGTAAAGATAGAGATCATGGTTTGAAGAATGATTATGATGATTATGATGTTTCCCATCACACAGACCAGTCTACTTTTTCATTTCCTGGTGAGTCATCTCAGTCGTCTCAGCTCCAGTCCTGTTTGGCTTTGCTCTGATACAGCCCTGGTTTCCCTCCCTTGCGGTTTGATTAAATTCCCCATTTGTCAGGAGGAAGATGGTTGATATGCAGAATGTGGCGTTCACACATTACGCTGAGGCAATCCTAGCTGTTTGTGAAATGAGATCGGAGGCTTGTACTGGTTTGATAGGCTAGATAACAGCAGTGAGTAATGTGCAAAAGGTTTTACCATTATGTCTCTTTATTGTTTTCCATTTGTTACCGACTGTGTTTGAAGACGCTCGACGTCTATGGAACCCAAAAACAATATTTTAAAATTGTGATTACGAGGAATTTCATTTAACATGATCAAATTGATGCTCAGACATTGATAACAAATGTCCTTGTTGAATAAAGAATAGATCATCAGATTGACATTTTTAAATGTAATTTAGATTTTTAACCCTGGCTGCATGTGTGAAATTTACAAGTTGTGAATTAATTGCGATGCTGAGAACTTGTAAGTATTCTCTTTTTCTTTTCAAGCAAAACTTTGTTTATCACCTATAGTATATCAAATCATGAATTTATTTGGGAAATAGAAAAGTAATAATGTGGAAATTACAATGGAATGAGAACTGAACCTGGCTATATTGCAATGGCAAAGGTTTATTGCGATGCTCACTGGAGTATGAATTAATTTGCAGCATGCAGTCACAATATTAATGAACAATTATTTATCACAAATCTGCACCATTCATACCATTTACTGCTTGACATCCTGCACAATTATCACCCAAATGTTAATATATTCATAGTGTCATATAACTTTTGGTTTTTCGACATGTAATGATTTAAATATTCATTTTATACACAACTATTGTGATTTTTGTAGCTAATCAATATTATGCCAACTATTCTCAGTACCATAGTTGGTGTCAGCAGCAGACCTGCTACTGTACATTTTTAATCCAATGCACACTCCCTCTGGATGAGATTGCTGGTGCTGAGAGGAAGTGAAAGGACAATGCTGTGGGAGGAAATTGTACTGTAAAGAAGTGACCCTTACCCTCACTTTGCCAAGCAGCAGCTTTACATTTAAATGGCCGTTCTCAACATTTGTCAGAGAGGAGCACAGATCAATCTCAGCGTGAGCCTTAGCAGAACCAGGAAGCAGAACCAGGGGGCATGTCTGCAGGTTGCTGTTACCAGTGGACCTTGTCTCCTCAGGCATTCTCCTCGGCACTGTAGCTAGCGTTCTAAAGACTGGCCACTCTCATTAGAGATGTCAATATAGGAATTACAGAAGCCTGGCAATAGATTTTTTACAGATCGTTGTTCTTGGATTCAGTTCAATACATCAAGGCAATACAATCCCGTTTGTGTGTGTGGGGGCGGGGGGCGGGGGGGGCGTTAGACTCTTTCCCTTTGATAACTCCCCAGGCATCTCTCTGTTATGTTCTGCTTTTCATTTTCTCACGATGGCCCTCGACATGACAGAGGAGGAAATCTGGAGCCAGAGCACTACTCTAATGAATAAAGTGTGACGAAATACAATTCCATGTTATGGGTGAAGGAGTGAGAGCTTCCCACAGCAGGAGGAATTATTTTTCATTTGGAAAACAATTACTGGAAGGCACTACGCAGGACTGTCAAATGGTTTAAGGATGAGAAGGTTCATGTTGCTCAAGCTCAGGGAATGCTGGCAGTATCTGTACGCAAACAACAGTTGTGAGGAAACCTATTGTTCATTCAGATAGTGTTGCCGACCTAATCAAGGAGGTAACACGGATGACTTTTCCCCGTGTTATTCAGTCGATCCTTTGGGTCATTCCTATAATGCGGGGAATTTTCTGTCCCCAAGAAATATAACTTCTTATTTAGTGTAGAATAGGCTTTAACTATAAGGTTATGTGTCCTTTACCTTAAAAACACACAAATATGGATCTTGAAAAGTAATTTTATTCATTTTAAAACACTTTTTTCCCCAGTGGAAGTACAGTAGGTGTTTTTGCCATGTCTCCAGGTGTTATTCATCAACTTCTAAGAAATATATAAGTCAGAAAATAAACAATTTAAAATATTTATCATTTTATAGACCTAGTTCAAATCTTTCTCAAAAACTTGTAATTATTATTATTGTATTTAACATTGTGTGTCCCTGATATCACTTTCCACTTGTTAGGTTTGTAGTAATTCTGCTTTTAGAAAACAACCCCTTCCTACAACGACATTTTCAGGAAGTGTTGTCATTTGGGGAAACAATGGCGCAAAACTAAATATCTATTTTTTTCATGTTGATACTCTGTCTCACTCATACATTTCCACCATTAGGAAAACTTATACTGACCAAAAATATAAAAGCAACATGCAACAATTTAAAAGATTTGTCTGAGTTAGTGCATAGAAGGACATCAGTCAATTGAAATAAATTCATTAGGCCCTAATCTATGGATTTCACATGGGCAGGGGCGCAGCCATGGTTGGGTCTGGGAGGGCATAAACCCACCCACTTGGGAGCCAGGACCACCCACTGGGTAGCCAGGCCAAGTCAATCAGAATGAGTCTTTCCTCTCAAAAGGGCTTTATTTCAGAGAGAAATACTCCTCAGCTTTTTGTGCGTATGGAACATTTCTGGGATCGTATTTCAGCTCATAAAAAATGGGATCAACACTAAATGTTGCATTTATATTTTTGTTCCCTATATATTGAATGTTTTTCAAATCTCTAAATGTTAAAATACATGCATATAGAAGTTTCAATCATTTTCAAGTGTTTACCATTATGCTCGTTAATCTCAAACAACATACAGAGTTATGGCTAATTTAGGCAAAAAAAACATCCACTCTGTTAGGATTATGCAATGCCTTTATGGGATTATGTGCCTGAGCTTCATCAATAGGTTTTTCTGAAAGTCAAGCATTTCCTTTTTCTAATAGAATACTAAACAAATAAAAATATATATACTCCCCCCCCTACCCAAAAGTTAAGAGGTCCAAAAGTCACTGGATTGTTAGAATGACCCCCTTTACATCCTGTTTTCCACCTCCTAACTTCCTCTCTTGTTTGACAACACTGAGTTATATGACATTTGAATTGAAGAGAAAACAAATCACCTCGCACCAATCAAGTGTCCACTCATCTGTTTCCCATGCATGTTGTGTGTGAAGAGGTGCACCACAGACAGTGATAGATATGCACATGGGAATTTGAGCTCTTGATGGGAGTGATGTCCTCATTTGATGTGCGTGGTGAAAATGAGCTGAAATCTCAGTCTCTGCAGGCCTCAGCCCCTCTCCTCTCCTCTCCTCTCCTCTCCTCTCCTCTCCTCTCCTCTCCTCTCCTCTCCTCTCCTCTCCTCTCCTCTCCTCTCCTCTTAGACTGCTAGCTAATGAGGCTGTTTCTACATCTCTGCATCCGTTGTTGACTCCTATTCGCCGTTAGAACTGCTGATGCAGTGGATGCACTCATAATTTCTTGAGGACCCATAATTCCTCTGCCGACTGCTTTGCGTTAATTATTATGCTATCTCAATTCACTGGAGCTTTAATTAATATTTTTATCACAGGTTTTGTTTCAGCCCACTCAGCATTAGTGCAATGCCTCAAAGACCCGCTTTTCATCGTCCTCCTATAACAGATGTGAGTTCCTTCTCATTTCCTCGTTTTAATGGATTACTTCCTGTGTTTAGACTGTTCTGACTATTGAAATAAATACATGTTTAGTTGACGGTCAATAATACAGGCTATTCCATTGATATTGTTGACAGTACGTTCATGATCGGCTACCATACAAGTAGCACTACCATGAGGAGAATTCCCGTCAAGTTCCCTCTCCCCTCATTTTTCATGCTTGTGCCGTGATGACCCAGAAATGTGTGTTTGCAGGGGGGATTTTGATCCCATGTCTTACGCTGTAGAATAATGTAAGAGCACCGGTGTGTTGCTGCTGCGGCGGCTGGGGGAGCGTGTTGCCATAAAATATTAACGACTTGGAGACACCGCTGATGAATGTAATTGGCCCTCGCAGCTCTATCTGTGCATGTTAATGAGATGGGCTGGTATTTTCAAATCAGGCGTGCCCCAGACACTAGTGCTGCGGTCTAGAAAACCACAACAAAGAATATATGAGTGGACGCACCCGCACAACCAAATAAATAAAGACAGGAAATGAATTTCCTCTAATAATACCGCGGCTTAATTCCAATATTTATTTGGCATGTTAAGTTTGTTGCACAACATGTTGACGTGCCAACGTTTGAAATGGGTGTTGATGTCATTTGTCTGGGAGGTCTTGGCATTTACACCTTGCATGTCCAGTAAGCAGGACGCCACTGTGAGACACTGAGGTTCCAGGAAGAGCGGTGGAACGGAGCCAAGTGTAAAGCTGTCTGAAAACATGTGCACCTGCACAGCACCTGTCCTGCCGACGCGCCCGGGGTCAAGCCCTAGCTGACAGTAGTCCTCTGGAACGAAGCTGCAGTCTCCACATCAGAACACGGTCGGCCACCTCAGGAGAGAACACGCGGCAGCGTTGGCTGCGAACAGCTTGGCTCTGGCCTCCCCAGGGGCAGGGCTGGTAGAAACAGCAGAAAATAGCAACAGTAAAGCCTTGCTCTTAAAAGGGGGAGGATACCAACCTGCAGTTGGCCAAGCAGAGATTACTACACATTGAGAACATCACATTGTTCCCTATTCAATGCAATTGGTCTACGTAATTCTCTTAGGTGTGTGAAAATGTAATCAAGTATAGAGTGAACGCAGCAGATGGAGCACAGTGTCAGACGTACTTTCATTTTCTCGTCGGCTTTTTACCTTTCAACTGACTGCATCATGGCCATCATCATTGGCTCCCAATAAAAAGGACCTAATTTCCTTTGATTGCAGAGAGTTAGCCTTGGCTGGAGTGAGGTGTGATGTATCTACTGTATGCCTAGTGTCCCGGACAGAGACGAGGGATCCTGCTGGCTCTCTCCAGCCCTTTCAAGTGTGTGTGTGTGTGTGTGTGTGTGTGTGTGTGTGTGTGTGTGTGTGTGTGTGTGTTTGTGCGTACATGGCTGTGGGAAGTTGTTTTAGGGTGGGGGTACCGACATTTTTTTGCATTTCTCCCTGCTCTGCTGATGAGTATTTTACTCGGCTCCGCTCATACAGTTGTAATAAAGGCCGAGTGGACTAATTTGGTGGAAAACTTTTGTGCCAGTTATTTTTATGTATTTTTTATTGTGATTTATCAGGGGGTGAGGCGGCTATGCGAGCATATTGCGTGTTTTAGTGTATGTGTGTGTGTGCGTGCGTGCGTGCATGTCCGTGCGGACTGGGAGGGACCTGCCTCAGAGGGTTGGGGGAAAAGGAGGCAGCAGGACAGATGGTCTCCCTCATGGTGGCTGAAATAGGAGGGAATTAAAGGACTCCAAGGTGTACACTCTGATGCCAATTACACCAAATAGATGGAAGTAGACCTGCAGGCCCCCAGTGAGCCAGCTCCATGGGGGAGAGAAGGGGGCTCACACACACACACACACACACACACACACACACACACACACACACACACACACACACACACACACACACACACACACACACACACACACACACACACACACACCTGGCCTACAGAGGCCTGCACTGGCTGGGTGGAACCACACCACCAGTCTGCCAGGGATAAACACCACGAAGAGGTTACTGACATACACTACATGACCAAAAGTATGTGTACACCTGCTCGCCAGAACATATTATTCAAAAATCATGGGCATTAATATGGAGTTGGTCCCCCATTTGTTGCTATAACAGCCTCGGTAGTGAGTGATGCAACCAAGGACAGACATTTTTTTTAACGCTACACGCTTCATCACTCACGTCCTGTGAGTTTGTGAGGCTTACCACTTTTCGGCTGAACCGTTGTTGTTCCTAGACGTTTCCACTTCACAAAAACACCACTTACAGTTGACTGGGGAAGTTCTAGCAGGGCATAAATGTGACACACTGACTTGTTGGGAAGGTGGCATCCTATGAGAGTGCCATGTTCAAAGTCACTGAGCTCTTCATTAAGGCCATTATACTGCCAATGTTTGTCTATGGAGATTGCATAGGTGTGTGCTTGATTTTATACACCTGTCAGTAATGGGTGTGGCTGAAATAGCCAAATCCACGTATTTTAAGGGGTCCACATACAGTGCATTCAAAAAGTATTCAGACCCCTTCCCTTTTTCCCCACATTTTGTTACGTTACAGCCTTATTCTAAAATGAATTAAATCAATGTTTTCCCTCATCAATCTGGTGAGTATCAATCTGGTGAATACCCCATAAAGACAAAGCAAAAACAGGTTGACATTTTTGCACATTTATTAAAAATAAATATCAGAAATACCCTATTTACATAAGTATTCAGACCCTTTGCTACGAGACTCGAAACTGAGCTCAGGTGCACCCTGTTTCCATTGATCATCCTTGAGATGTTTCTACAACTTGATAGGAATCCATCTGTGGTAAATTCAATTGATTGGACATGATTTGGAAAGGCACACACCTATCTATATAAGGTCCCACAGTTGACAATGCATGTCAGAGCAAAAACAAAGCCATGAGGTCGAAGGAATTAGAGCTCCAAGACAGGATTGTGTCGAGACACAGATCTGGGGAAGGGTACCAACACATTTCTGGAGCATTGAACAACCCCAAGAACACAGTGGCCATCATTCTTAAATGGAAGAAGTTTGGAACCACCAAGACTCTTCCTAGAGCTGTCCGTCTGGCCAAACTGAGCAATCAGGGGAGAAAGGCCTTGGTGACTAAGGTGACCAAAAATCCAATGGTCACTGTGACAGAGCTCCAAAGTTTCCCTGTGGAGATGGGAGAACCTTCCAGAAGGACAACCATCTCTGCAGCACTCCACCAATCAGGCCTTTATGGTAGAGTGGCCAGACGGAAGCCACTCCTCAGTAAAAGGCCCATAACATCCAAGATAGCGCAGGAGTGACATCGAGACAAGTCTCTGAATGTCCTTGAGTGGGCCAGCCAGACCCCTGATTGAACCCGATCGAACATCTCTGGAGAGACCTGAAAATAACTGTGTCCCGCAACGCTCCCCATCCAACCTGGCCGAGTTTGATCTGCAGAGAAGAATGGGAGAAACTCCCCAAATACAGGTGCGCCAAGATTGTAGCGTCATACCCAAGAATACTTGAGGCTATAATCGCTGCCAAAGGTGCTTCAACAAAGTACTGCATAAAGGGTCTGAATACTTATGTAAATATTTCAGATTTACATTTTTTATACATTTGCAAAAAAATTGTCATTATGGGGTATTGTGTGTAGATTGATGAGGGCAGAAAAAAACTATTTAATCCATTTTAGAATAAGGCTGTAATGTAACAAAAATTCAATGGGTCTGAATACTTTCTGAATGCACTGTACATTTGTATATATAGTGTATTTGAATTGATATGTATTGATTCAGTTATTGCAGTGTTGGTTTGTTGTGTCTTTGAGTAGCCCTATGGGACTCCCGATCACGGCCGGCTGTGATACAGCCCAGAATCGAACCAGGGTCTGTAATAATGCCTCTAGCACTGAGATGCAGTGCCTTAGACCGCTGCACCAATCGGGAGCAGAGCTGATTCAGTTACTGCAGTGTTGGTTTGTTGTGTCTTTGAGTAGCCCTAACATCTAGAATACAGCATTTCAATAATCCCAGAAGCTGTTCCAGTTTGTTATTCTTAGTTGCCTGCGGGAGTTTGAAACTGTCAATTATTTCTGTTTTTCTTGCTTCCTGTCCATGATTCCCAAAAAGCTTGTTCTGCGCCACCAAGTAAGGATATGTGGCAATTTAATTAAGCAATACCCTACCATCCAATCAATAAGAGAAACATAACAAACCCACTGCGCCTCCGCATAGCCTGAGGAATCCAAGCTTTGCAAATGAAAACACAAACAAATTAAATAGTTTTACAACTCCATCAATACTATTCTTGAGAATGATTGAAATACATCAAATATATGGTTGTTATTATTATCATTGAATATATAATGCCTTGTACATTTCTTCTGGCAATATTTGCACAGACTTGGATTTCTTGTTGGTATCCTTTCTAAACCCATTTAGAAGACTTGATCATCAGAATCCATTAGCTCTGCATTGCCCCCGTGGCTGACTGACTGAGACACCATTTACAGAATGAGCGTCTCCTCCCCAAAAACCCTGCCTTTCCATCAATGCATTATTAATAATGAAGAAGTGGCCTAATGAAAGTAAAGGCTGCCTGCCAAAATCAGCCATAAAAATAACATTTGGACCAGAGGGACCGTTTGCTCATCCATTAAGTACAGCCAAGTGTCTTTACAGAAACCCTCATCACATTGTGAAGGTCTGCCTGATAATATGTTGATGTCACACCTAAGCCTTTCAACCACTGTTCAAAATGTTCTAGGCACCTATCAGCTGACTGAAAGATGGATGGCACATATTGAATTGTGCATACAGTATGTTATACACAGCGGTTCACTGTGTTCCCTCTAAAGGGTTTACACAGCATTCATAAAACAGAATGAGAAATCAGGTTTATATCGTATCGAATGTAAATAATGCCAAATTGTAGCCTGTGAGTTATAGCCCCCAAGCATGCCTGCTGTTTCCCCTGTTGCATAAATTCATGACCAGTAAATCATGGGAATCTGAAAAACAACACTGAGAAAACAAACCAATGCATAAAAGATCATTTGAATGTTTGAACATATGTAACTAATCAACATTTTTGTTTACATTTCCCTTTGCATTTATTTGTACCCACATTTATGTTGGAGGTTGCGGATGTGTGCTGCGAAAATTACCTCAAAAAGTCATACGCTTGACAACGGATAAAATCATACGCCAGCTGTTTATTGAAGTAATTCACCGTTTCGTTTTGCCAATCGCGGCAGATGCAGCTCAACAGGAAATCTTGAAGTTCCACCCGTGCCGAACTGAGTGGTCAAGACTACTGTGTGTCAACAAACCCTGAGTGTGATGGAATCTGTAGCACAGTCCAATCAAAGCAAGCCAATGCTCACATACAGCGCCACACGGTCAGACATGCATCATGTATTTCTATTTCAAAACACCCCAGCAAAATAGGTATGCTGTTATGAAATTTAAACTACACATTTAACTACACCGAATACAGCAAAACATCAAATCCTTTAACCATAGTTTTTTTTTATATATATCTTGGTCTGGTGTTTTTCCTTCTGTAATGTAGTGAATGACCCACTTTGACCTTTCAGATTCACCAAGAAACTCACCAGAATTTATTTGTGGCTGGGCTGCAGAAAAACTAGTTGGAAAGTTGAAAAGTAAACCCGTAATACAGTTGGTCAATAGTAGGGGTGTACTGTCGTTGCGCAAAAACCGTGTTTAATGTTCCTGTTCCCAGAAATATGAGAAACCGGGGTGAGGAAGCTCGTTAGTGTGTGGCTGGACACTATCTTTACATTTTCTCTTTCAGCATGCAGGAACTCCTCCTATGACAGTGGGCGCAACGCTCCTCAGAACCCAATGCTGAAAGGCAGGCGTCTGCCAAGCAGGATCCCAGTCTGAACCTGAGGGTCATCCTCTGACTGAGACACTGACAGGTAGTCCTTCCTTTGAAAGTTCTGCCAGTGGTAATTGTCCTTGATTAGAGAAAGCACCTATATAATTGACTCATGGAAAATTGAAGGTTTAGTCAAGTTTAAAATAGTGCCACCATGCTCTAATACTGTTCCTCCTAATTCGTCATGTGAACACCACACCACAGCTGTTCATGATGAACTAATACTGTTCCTCCTAATTCGTCATGTGAACACCACACCACAGCTGTTCATGATGAACTAATACTGTTCCTCCTAATTCGTCAATTCATGTCATGTGTGAACACCACACCACAGCTGTTCATGATGAACTAATACTGTTCCTCCTAATTCGTCATGTGAACACCACACCACAGCTGTTCATGATGAACTAATACTGTTCCTCCTAATTCGTCATGTGAACACCACACCACAGCTGTTCATGATGAACTAATACTGTTCCTCCTAATTCGTCATGTGAACACCACACCACAGCTGTTCATGATGAACTAATACTGTTCCTCCTAATTCGTCATGTGAACACCACACCACAGCTGTTCATGATGAACTAATACTGTTCCTCCTAATTCGTCATGTGAACACCACACCACAGCTGTTCATGATGAACTAATACTGTTCCTCCTAATTCGTCATGTGAACACCCACAGCTGTTCACAGCTGTTCATGATGAACTAATACTGTTCCTCCTAATTCGTCATGTGAACACCACACCACAGCTGTTCATGATGAACTAATACTGTTCCTCCTAATTCGTCATGTGAACACCACACCACAGCTGTTCATGATGAACTAATACTGTTCCTCCTAATTTGTCATGTGAACACCACACCACAGCTGTTCATGATGAACTAATACTGTTCCTCCTAATTGTGAACACCACACCACAGCTGTTCATGATGAACTAATACTGTTCCTCCTAATTTGTCATGTGAACACCACACCACAGCTGTTCATGATGAACTAATACTGTTCCTCCTAATTTGTCATGTGAACACCACATCACAGCTGATCATGATGAACTAATACTGTTCCTCCTAATTCGTCATGTGAACACCACACCACAGCTGTTCATGATGAACTAATACTGTTCCTCCTAATTCGTCATGTGAACACCACACCACAGCTGATCATGATGAACGTTAACGCTTTGGAGCCTCCTTGGTTGGTGCACCATCAGCATCCTGCCATTAGGTCTGCACAGAGTGGAACATGGAATCCTTTAAACCTGGTTCAGATTGACTATATATGGACAGACATAGGGGCAGCAGCTGGAATCGCTTTTGGGCACAGTAAACATGCTCCCCTGATTAACAAATGTAAACACAACATGCCTATGCATTCAACCAAAGAACCTCATCTCATACAATACTGTATTCATAACAGAAATACCACTGCCTCCGCCAGGCCAATTCAAACATGTTGGGTAGATGGTGTTATTATTTCAATTACATTATATTGTTTTCTTAGAGGCTTTGGCCCCTCATCCAATTATATTCCCATGTTCAGAGAAACTCATGTTCTCAGCAACTGTGTTAGTGTTATTATCTGAAGGTTCAAGGTTCAGTGCTGAGCCTGCAAACATTATATGTGTGCTATATCATTTCCCCTGCAAATATTATGAATAGAATCTAGCAGCAAGCTGATCCTTGCTTTCCACAGCAAGCCATGTAGGCTACTATATTTACAACGCTATAACAAAACACTGATATTAAGACAAAACAGCCAAGCAAAATCGTAATTGGAACATTTGTCTCCTCTTGCCAAGATTAGTTTTTAATTTACTCATCAAAAGACTTAATCAAATGAAAGGAAATCATGTCAGATATTTTATATCTTTAAGCTAGTATTCAGCATCCTTGGTGAATGATTTTAATGGAGTAAGTCATATTTCAGATTCCCTGCTTTTCAGATTGTATCACGTCTCAACATTTGTCACCTGTCAAATTATTTTCCCTCTGCGTGTCACATTCATTTGTCAAAATAGGCCTGCTCAGAGACACCTACTCTTTCAGATTCAAGTAAATCAGATTTGCATCCATATTTATTTGGACTTTATATTTATGGTAATGTTAGACTAATAAAATAGTGTGATTGTAAATGAAATTGATCTGTCTTAATATGTATTAAGCAAATATTATCCCTTATGTCTTACTTTATTTTAAAAACTGCAGTTTCACTCAGATACATACTATAGACAGTTTTCAGTCAACATTTGGGTAAATAAGCCATATTCCATATAAGATATGATATTGCTAACACAGCTACTGTAGACATAGCCGTGGTTGCAGTCCTATATGCTATAACACTTGCCAAGAAAATAACAATGTTGGCCCCATTTACTGTGAAGGTAAAGGAAAGATTAATTCTGGGAAAACTATGTTACCTGAATCCTTAAAGAGAGTTTAACTTCTGCACATAAAGAAAGCTGGGCTTGGCCTGGCTCCAAACTGCAGGCCACGGTGACTCCCAGGATAGAGAGTTACTGCAGGCTCTTACCACATTTTTAACACATTCGTATTTCTGCAGGCTAGTCTGATCAATGCCATTGAAAACCATTTCTTATAATTCTTCCAGCTACTTAGGGGCACATCTGAATTATGGGCAGCGTATCCGACACACATTTATTCTTTCCTCCTGACGGTTTTATGGAACTCATTATCCGCTTTGCGGCCGTGCCTCTGAATGGGGAACCTGTGGGATTTTTATGTGTAGCCAGCAGCTACTCTACTGACCACGTTTAATGTTCTCGCTCTCACAGCCAGGAGAGAGAAAGGGACAGAGTCCCGTGTTCATACATCCGGGTACCTCTGGAAACACTAGCACCCATCCACCCCTCACAGTGGATCAGTGTTGGAGCAGTGTGATGCGTCTGTCTGAAGGGGTAGAGAGCAGAACGGCAGACCCCAGGACCCAGGGCTTTAATTTATCTCCGGTGCAACGCCTCATTACGATGGTGTTAATGAGGAGCAGATGCAGCTGCGTACATGGAGGATGTGTGTTGAGGTGGCCGGGATGTGGGGGGTGGCCGGGTGTGGATGTAGGGGGTGGTTGAGTGTGGGGGAGGCTGGGAAGCTGGGTGTGGCCTACGGGGAGGGAGGCTGGAGCCCAAGCACTGCCTCTGTGGCTGCTTACATCTTAACTCATAGGAACGTAAGGAGGTCTATACTCTTCATGTGCTTTTACTTTTAAGGGCAGATATACATTTCAAAGAAATTATCTAAGTGAAATGATGATGAAGAGAGAGGTATGTTATGGTTATGTGAAATTAGGTAGATGTACATAGTCCTTTAGAAAGAGTCACCAGACTTTTGGCAAATGGCTTGGATTTAATCGTGTGTGGTTAATGACTATCAATAAGTCCTGAGAACATCAATCTTCTCTTTTTGAAGTTTAAAATGTCATTAAATTAAATCTCTGCCAAGTGTATTTTATGTTCCCTGTAGTTTAATCTTCTTCATCAGGCACGCTTTTGACCCTGTCCACATCAAGTAAAGTTTAGAGATACTATCTTATTTGTATTTATTTTTTAAAGTAGGATACTAGTGTTATTGGTTCTGAAGAGGATGCTTTGGGTTGAATTCATTTCCCTGCAATAAACTATATGATAGGCCTGTAGGTAACGCTTTTCATTAAGTTGCCCCTATTACTATGTAACTACACAGTAATAACTCTAGTAATTGTAGTTACTATGTCATTACATGGTAAAGGTTATTACACAATTGGAACAAGGAATTTGTAATTACACATCCACTTGCTGAAGGTTATTCCACGTGTAATTACTGACGTTGTTCCACTCTTGTTCCACTATGTAGCTAATGTTTTGCAATTACATGTTTGAAAGTCATCTGTGAATTACCATGTTAATAACTCAAACTAAAATCGGACCTTGTTACATGTAACTACAAGGTGCCACTACCACTGAATCCACATGTAATACCAGGGTTGATAAGTAGGCTGGGACCTGGTAACAACAATTTTACACCCTGCCATGAATTACCAGTCATTTTCAATGAGTTTATTTCTATGTTATGACCTGTCTTAAAGGCTATACTGAATCAAGCGTAATGTACGAACAATGTAGTTACAATTATAAGCTAGTTACAATGTAACAACCTTTGCAGACAACAGCCAAAATTAGGAGACAGGAGAACATTAGGTATAACCCTTTAGGTTACTTTGCACTTACAACCAATTCTGTAATTACAATGTTGTTATAAGGGATATACATGTCTTTACAATGTACTTGCCGAGGAGCAAGCAACTTCAATGTAAAGTGAAGTGACTTTTTATTACTTTGTAGGTACAATGTAAGAACATTTGCAGAGCGCAGACAACAGGCTAACCAGGAGCAATAAGAATACTTTCCCTTCATGGATTCAACAACGATTCATATTCAAACCATTCAAATTCAATTCCCCATTTGAGACTCAAAGGAGTAACTCATTTTAGTTAGTCAAACGTACTACATATGTAACTACATTGTTCGTACATTAAGCTTGATTCAGTATAGCCTTTAAGACAGGTCATAACATAGAAATAAACTCATTGAAAATGACTGGTAATTCATGGCAGGGTGTAAAATTGTTGTTACCAGGTCCCAGCCTACTTATCAACCCTGGTATTACATGTGGATTCAGTGGTAGTGGCACCTTGTGGTTACATGTAACAAGGTCCGATTTTAGTTTGAGTTATTAACATGGTAATTCAAAGGTTTCAAACGTATAATTACAAAACATTAGTTACATAGTGGAACACGATAGTGTAATAACATCAGCAGTTACACATATGGAATAACCTTCAGAAAGTGGATGTGGGGCGGCGGCAGGAAGCCTATTGGTTAAGAACATTGGGCCAGTAACCGGTATACTGTCTGATATACCACAGCATTCAGGGCTCAAACCACCCAGTTTATAATACCAGACCGTATACCGCGGGTATGACAAAACATTTATTTTTAATGCTCTAATTACTTTGGTAACCAGTTTATAATAGCAATAAGGCACCACGGGTGTTTGTGGTATAAGGGCTGTGTCCAGGCACTCCACGATGCATTGTGCCTCAGAACAGCCCTTAGCCATGGTATATTGGCCATATACCACACCCCCTCGGGCCTTATTGCTTAAATATACCACTGCATTGTTGAATAGTCGTTGCTGATATTTCTAGTTTGACCAGGTTTTTTCAGCAACTGATATTTTGGAATTTGGTTGTCATATTGTCAGGTTTGCTAGTAACAAACTAGTTAGCTAGCTTCCTAGCATAGTGTTTGATATGCAATGTGCTCTCCTCATAAGTAACAGTGTCGACGAGTGTCCTGGCGAGAAGGCATTATGCCAGGCAAAAATTGGGCCTCAGCAGCTCATTGTTATGGGATGTATCCAAATGAATGTCCATAGAAAGCAGCTTAAAACAAATGCAAACGCAGCTACTTTGCTGTTATTCTGGCTGCAGAGGTCGGGACTGTGTCAGCGGTAACTCGTTGTCTAGCTAGCAAGCAAGGGATAAGAATATATAGAATGAACAACTGGGTCACGTCCTTAAATATAGGACTAATAGAACTGGGGGGTCGTTTCTCTAGCAACCAAAAGATGAGAAATTATGTTTACCGGTAGAAATGACATTTTAAAATGTTTGTTTTTTAAAGCAAATTCATACTTCCTCATTTCTACTGGTAAATGTTACTACAGTTATTACTGTGTAGTTACAAAGCGACATAGTCATGTGTGCATACATTTTATGTACAACTGGTCCCGGGAATTGAACCCACTCACCTGGCAATGAAAATGCCATGCCCTACCAACTTAGCTAAGGAGAATGAATTGTGTCTCCAGAGGTACTGAGTGTGAAGGAGCACAATGCCATGTCCTGGACAGGACACCACGGCTGCTGAGCGGACAATATGATGCCTCCTCAGCTTTGAGGTTGTCATTGTGACCTCCCAGACAGAGGCAGCCTTCCCTGGAAGTAATGATCTCTCTGAGCCTCTGGCTGCCAATTGGGGCCATAACAAGCTTTATTCACCCTGAAACATCCCTCCTTCTAGTGGGAACGCTGTCTCCCCGGGACAACAATGCTGACAGCCAAGCCCAGAGTCGCTGGCTCTTCTTTTAAGTTTTTATGAGGTTGGCCTTCCCCCTGCTATTGAGGCAAATGTAGGCCATCAAACAAAGCAATTTACGACCCTGGCTAAATTTGACCTTGGGCCTCCTGAAATACCAGACAATTGCTCCCTTTAAAACGGAGAAGCCTTTGTGTGTCAAATACACAGGCTAAGACATTGTTTTCTCTTGGCTTTGTTGTAAACACCTATCTATGATATCAGCCATCTATAGACATTTTTAGACTGGACTAGCTGGTACAACTTCCCAAACTAGAGGAGGAAGAAGAAATTCATATTGAGCGTCTCAAAATATGCCTCATGATGATCGTGTGCTGAGTAATTCCACTGCCTCACTTTAAATTTGACAATTTAATTATTTTTTTTTTGGTATTTTATTAGAGCTCTAGTGAAGGAAGGCAGTGACCTGGGTGACTCCTGGCTTCTGGTTCTGAGACAGAGCTACAGGGAATTCCGTATTTACTGCAGGGGTGTGCTTGCCTGGTTGACTGGCCATCACAGGGCTTTCCCTCTGCACTGTTATGATTAGTTCCTCCTAACCCTAACGTCACACTGGTTTCTTTTTCATTACCGGTCCTCTCTCAGAGATGAAAAACCAAAGCCACACTTGCGTCACAATTCCTGAATTTTCTAATTTCCCCAGTATTTAGCAGAATGCCTCGTCTTAGTTCCACCCTAAATCTCCTGCCCATGTGTAGGGTGTGGCTTAACATTGAGATATGAAAACAGACCTTATGAACAAGAAGTGGACTTGATAGAATACAGAAACTACCATCAACTGGATAAATAACCCATTGAGTTTCAATACTAAAAACATATTTTTTAACCTTTTTTTTTTAACTAGACAAGTCAGTCAAGAAAACAATATTATTTGCAGTGACGGCCTACCCCAACCAAACCCTAACCCGGATGACGCTGGACCAATTGTGCACCGGCCTATGGGACTCCCAATCACAGCCGGGTTGTGATACAGCCCAGGGTCGAACCAGGGTCTGTAGTGACGCCTCTAGCACTGAGATGCAGTGCCTTAGACTGCTCGGGAGCCCCGATAATTAGGAAACATCAACCAATATACACTGAACAAAAATATAAACGTAACATGTAAAGTGTTGGTCCCATGTTTCATGAGCGGAAATAAGATTTCTCTAAAATGTTGTGCACAGATTTGTTTACATCCCTGTTAGTGAACATTTCTCCTTTGCCAAGATAATCCATCCCCCTGAGATGTGTGGCATATCAAGAAGCTGATTAAACAGCATGATCATTACACAGGTGCACCATGTGCTGGGGACAAGAAAGGTCACTCTAAAATGTGAGATTTTGTTCACACAACACAATGCCACAGATGTCTCAAGTTGAAGGAGCGTGCAATTGGCATGCTGACTGCAGGAATAGGAATGCCCACCAGAGCTGTTGCCAGAGAATTGAATGTTCATTTCCCTACCATAAGCTGCCTCCAACTTCGTTTTAGAGAATTTGGCAGTACGTCCGATATCACAACTGCAGCCCACGTGTATTGTGTTGTGTGGGCGAGCTGTTTGCTGAGGTCAACGTTATGAACAGAGTGCCCCATGGTAGCGGTGGGGTTATGATATAGGCAGGCATAAGCTACATAAGCTATCCTTGTTGTGCCAATCATCCGCCGGCATCACCTCATATTTCAGCATGATAATGCACGGCCCCGTGTTGCAAGGTTTTTGTACACAATTCCTGGAAGCTGAAAATGTCCCAGTTCTTCACCCACTCGTTGAGCATGTGTGGAATGCTCTGGATTGACTTGTACGACGAGTGTTCCAGTTCCCGCTAACATCCAGCAACTTCGTGCAGCCATTGAACAGCCTGATCAACTCTATGTGAAGGAGATGTGTCACGCTGCATGAGGCAAATGGTGGTCACACCAGCTGACTGGTTTTCTGATCCATGGCCCTACCTTTTTTTTTAAGGTATCTGTGACCAATAAAAGCCTATCTGTATTCCCAGTCAGGTGAAATCCATAGTGTAGTGCTGAATTTATTTTGGGCTTCTACATCTGCATTAAATGATGTTTGGAGTTTTAGGCTGTGTTTCTGTATAGCACTTTGTTACATTGGCTAAAGTAAAAAGGGCTTTATAAATACATTTGATTGAAATGGTTGCATGTTGTGTTCATTTTTGTTCAGTATATATTGTTATAGGTCTATATGCTTTTGGTAGGCTATCTACTGCTATAGGCTCAAAATAGCCAGAAACAAAGGACTTTCTTCTGAAACTCTTCAGTTTATTCTTGTTCTGAGAAATGAAGACTATTCCATGAGAAATTGCCGAGAAACTGAAGATCTTGTACAATGCTGTATACTACTCCCTTCACAGAACAGCGCAAACTGGCTCTAACCAGAATAGAAAGAGGAGTGGGAGGCCCCGGTGCACAACTGAGCAAGAGGACAAGTACATTAGAGTGTGACGCCTCACAATTCCTCAACTGGTAGCTTCAATAAATAGTACCCACAAAACACCAGTCTCAATGTCAACAGCGAAGAGGCGACTCCTGGATGCTGGCCTTCTAGGCAGAGTTGCAAAGAAAAAGCCATATATCAGATAGGCCAATAGAAAGAAAAGATTAAGATTGTCTGTGTTCTTTTGCCCATCTAAATATTTTCTTTTTATTGGCCAGTCTGAGATATGGCTTTTTTTCCCCAACTCTGCCTAGAAGGCCAGCATCCAGGAGTCGCCTCTTGACTGTTGACAAAAACAAGGGCATTTCTAGGTGACCCCAAACTTTTGAACGGTAGTGGAGAAAGTACAGTGCATTCCGAAAGTATTTAGACCTCTTGACTTTTTTTCACATTTTGTTACGTTACTTCCTTATTCAAAAATGTATTCAATTGTTTTTTTTTCATCAATCTACACATAATACCCCATAATGACAATTAAAAAACAGGTTTAGGCATTTTTACAAATGTATTAAAAATGTAAAAAATCTGAAATATCACATTTACATAATTATTCAGACCCTTTACTCAGTACTCTGTTGAAGCGATTACAGCCTCGAGTATTCTTGGGTTTGACACTACAAGCTTGGCACACCTGTATTTGGAGAGTTTCTCCCATTCGTCTCTGCAGATCCTCTCAAGCTCTATCAGGTTGGATGGGGAGCATCGCTGCACAGCTGTTTTCAGATCTCTCCAGAGATGTTCGATCCGGTTCAGGTCCGGCCTCTGGCTGAGTGGCCACTCAAGGACATTCAGAGACTTGTCCCGAAGCCAGTCTTGGCTGTGTGCTTAGGGTCGTTGTCCTGTTGGAAGGTGAACCTCTATCCCAGTCCGGAGCGCTCTGGAGCAGGTTTTCAACAAGGATCTCGCTTTTTGCGCCGTTCATCTTTCCCTCGATCCTGACTAGTTTCCCTGCCACTGAAAAGCATCCCGACAGCATGATACTGCCACCATGCTCCACCGTAGAGATGGTGCCAGGTTTCCTCCAGACGTGACGCTTGGCATTCAGGCTAAAGAGTTCAATCTTGGTTTCATCAAATCAGAGAATCTTGTTTCTTTTCAGAGTCCTTTAGGTGCCTTTTGGCAAACTCTAAACCATCTGTCCTGTGCCTTTTACAGAGTGGCTTCTGTCTGGCCAATCTACCATAAAGGCCTGATTGGTAGAGTGCTGCACAGATGGCTGTTCTTCTGGAAGGTTCTCCCATCTCCATAGAGGAACTCTGGAGCTCTGTCACAGTGACCATCGGGTTCTTGGTAGCCTCCCCGACCAATGCCTTTCTCCCCCAATTGCTCAGGATTGGCCGGGCCGCCAGCTCTATGAAGAGTCTTGGTGGTTCCAAACTTCTTCCATTTAAGAATGATGTTTTGGTATCCTTACCCAGATCTGTGCCTCGACATAATCATGTCTCGGAGCTCTGCGGACAATGCTTTCGACCTCATGGCTTGGATTTTGCTCTGACATGCACTGTCAACTGTGGGACCGGTGTGTGCCTTTCCAAATCATGTCCAATCAATTGGGTTTATTACAGGTGGACTCCAATCAAGTTGTAGAAACATCTCAAGGATGATCAATGGAAACAGGATGCACCTGAACTCAATTTCGAGTCTCATAGCAAAGGGTCTGAATACTTATGTAAATAAAGCATTTCTGTTTATCTAAAACCCTGTTTTCGCTTTGTCATTATGGGGTATTTTGTGTAGAGTGATATGGACATTTTTTTTTATGTAATACATTGTAGAATAAGGCTGTAACGTAACAAAATGTGGGAAAAGTCGATGGGCCTGAATACTTTCCGAATGCTCTGTATTCCCTGTATTCAACATTTATAAGGCTTTGCATTTAGGGGGGACATAGTATTAACAGCATAAATAATATTGGGCAAGGGAGGGATTCTTCATCTTGTTCTATTATATAGATTATTCTCATGCATTTCTTTACGAGACAAGGGCTTCAGTAATCTGTATCCTTTAGCGAGAGAACCCCATGGAGATGCATTTAAAGAGATGAATTGGTATCATCCCCAGTGTGACAGACTCCTCATCTGTCTCTGCTCGCGTCCATTGATCACAATTTATTTTATTTCTGTTGCATTATTAGGCGGAAGGAAAGCATTGGATTAATAAAAGGCCTGATTATAAAGTTAAACAGAAACACTATACTGTTCCACGGGAAGCCTGCTTCAGCTCAGGAGGCCCGACTGCTGCCTGACCTTATATCTTATTACATTGTTGGCTGAAATCAGAGGTAGCGCTTATCATTTACTATAGATGTAATTCATTTAACGATTATCACTTGCTTCTCTGTTGAATTTACTTGTCTAATTCCATCAGAAGACTCTTATATTTCTAAGTGATTTATCGTGTCCAAGACATACGTATTGTATGAGAATTGACCGATGGTTCTACAGTGAAATCATTACTTACGTTATGTGGAAATGTGTGTTACGCAAGTATTACCACTCTGGGCTTTAGAGGAGATTACAGGTGAGCCTTTGCCTTAACGCCTCCCCCTAGAGCAAGGTATGTTGGCCATAGTAAAAATCCAGCTGTTTGACCAAGTGCCGATATGTGTAAGTCATTCTTAATGACAGGGTCAACCTGATAATAACAAAGCAAAGTTTCCACTTTCAACTAAAATATATTTCTGAATTCTGTTAGAATCCTTGTTGTGTGTGAGTGAGAGAGCGATATACCAAGGCTATTGGGCCCCTGTTGGAGCTCTAGCAGTGTAGCCCAGTGCATTTATGGATTGCAGTAATTAAACTAATTAGATGGGCATGCGGTCTTATAATAATGAGTTTGTGTCAGCACATGGCAAATCATGGTGATAAATAAACTGATGAATGCAGTGAATATTTTTTGTTCTTTTTTTTAAGTGTAATTGCTACTAAGATGGAGAGATTTAGATTTTGCGATACTATTATTTGTCACTCGTAGTTTGAGAAACTATATGATGAAGGGTATGTACTGTACAACACATAACCATTTAATGGTCGGTAATTAAATTCATCGTGTGGGTTTTTCTCTTTATTGGTCCATTCTTTTCCGACGGCTCCTCTATCACAACCTGGGGGGGAGGGGGTGTGGGGGGGGGGTCAGCTAAAGTGGGGAATGAACCAGCAACTCTGCAGTAGCCTAACAGGTGAGGTCCACTACCTCCTGTGCCATGGAGGTTAAGACTGCAATGACATGCAGGGAGGCATCCGACACTGACAACCGAGGCTGACAATGCTACAGTATTTCCTGATGTAGGTACCATTAACACCCAGTGTGGTCCACACTCGCACAGCACTATTATAGAACTGTGGAACCTCAAAAGGGGGCCTCACTGCTTACTAAACTTCAAGTACAGTACATTTTCCCATTTTGTGAGTTAGACATACAAGAGATGTTGACAGACCTAAAAACAATATATCGTTTTTATCCATACAAAAAAAACTACTACTGCTATTGCTTGTAACATTACTACTGTGTAGAGAAACTACTGGAAGATAAGCCCTTGTGCCGTTGATCAATGAAAATGTCTGCTGCTGCCCGGCATACACAGGAATGTTATAATGTTAACATGATCCAGACGTTAGTGTAGATTACCATATTATGTATGCTTATTCAAGGTGCCATTGAGAGCCACACATTAGATTAGGACAATATGCTGAATGTGATTATATGCTATTTATTCAACTTGCCATTTATCACAAGGGTTAAATAAATACAAACTGAATTAAATGTGAATCCTCTTCCCTTCTGAAAGAAAACAAAAGCCCAGGCTCTCCTTTGAATATTCCTGACACCTCCAGACTAAAAGATGAGACGTTATTTAAATACGAGCTTGCGGACTTCACCTGATGACCTCCTCTAAATATTATTTACGACCCAAAACATCTTTTAATTCCAGATAGGTCTTTTTAGCGATATCCGAGTGTCAGCGCTCTAATGCAAGGCGCAAGGCTGTGCCCATTTTTCAAGCAGACAATGAATATTCAAAAGATGTGCTTTAGAAAGGCGGGGTGAAAAAAAAGGGGAGAGTTAACATTAATTAATATTCGTAGCAGTAAAAATGAAAGCGAGACCCGGGCTAATTTCAAAGGACAATTAATCATAAGGATCCGTAATTACACGGGGGAGTTTACAAATGATTTTTTTTTAAAGGGTTCCAGAGTTTTAAAGAAAGAAGAGAATCCCCAAACCATCAAAATCACTGGCTCACCACAGTCCCAGCAGAAAGAGCAATTAGAGTAAACAGCAGAGGAGAGGTAATTGTGTGCCAGGAGGAAGCCCAGGCAGAATCTTAATTGCAGTGAACGAAGGACGGATGATCACTTTCTCTAACTAACACCTGATCGTACTGAGGGAGAAGAGAGGAAATGCAGGCCGGAGCCAGTCTGTAACCACCTCCAGGTGCCTGGGTAAAATGAACCCTTCAGAGGTGTTCTGGTAAATGTGGCTGTAGTACAAACTGTGGAGGCATCTCGAGCAACCCATCTCTCCACGGTCACGTCATGGATGCTCATGGAGAGGAGTCAATCTCACAGGAAGTGTTTCCGTTACCGCTCACAAGTTTCAAAAGATGATCATCTTCTATACGGAGATATTTATTTACTGAGCGTCTACACTGTACATTTACTGAGTATTCACTACACTCTGAATTGGCAATGTCTACGCTATAACATCAAAACCTCGCAACGGTTTACTTTAAACAATTGTTGTGATGAAGGCTCACTTCGCCAACATTAGCCATGTTTGCACCTTCTTGTGTGTTTCAGAATCCACTGATCAAAGAGAGACAGAGTCTCCAATGAGAGCCACACATAAACCTCTCTTTTATAAAGGGATAATGGTGTTTACTGCAAGTCAGAGCCTGCAGGTGTTAGTGAATAGCAGTGAAGGTTGTTAGGCCCTAGGCCCTGCTGTATTTGTCAGTAGGCTAGACTTGAAAAGGCCTCTGTTCACATCTGGTCTCTGTGTTATAGCACCAATCGGCACAGACTTGTTTATGGTCACTCCGAGGTACCTCCCTTTGTGAGCATCATGTGATGGTTCAGTCATAGAAGCTCACTTCTTCATAGCAGTTGTTTTCACCATGGGGCTATTCAGGGTCAAACAACACACTCACATGGTGATGCCTTCGCTTTGATGTCCAAGCTGTGTGAGATGATTTGCTTTCTGTTTTGTTGGGATTGAGATAATTACCCTCACGTCTCCAATCAGAGAAGCTAGGAGATGTTGGACATGCTGACATGAAAAATGTAGCTGGTCTTTTATTGCTTCCTCTAGGGAAAAGAATGGCAATTAAGTTGAGACATTGATGCCGAGACAGGTGTGACATCATGAAAGGTCACTGTTCAAAAACTGAAAGTGTAAGGTATCAAGCTCGGGACTCTTGGCATTTACTTCAAATGCAATGGGTGGAGTTACACTTTACATGTGCCTTTATTTCTGTGTAATTATTCTTGTAAATACATTGTAATAAGTATAGTAATGATTCATTATTACAGTGTACGTATGGTTACTAACATGCGCTAATGTGACTAGAATGACGTTGTATACAACAGTCAACCTTCCGGGACATAGTCATGTCTTATATGGGCAAAAAGCTTAAATTATTGTTAATCTAACTGTACTGTCCAATTTATAGTAGTTATTACAGTGAAAAATACCATGCTATTGATTGAGCATAGCGCTCAACAACAAAACACTTTTATCACGGCAACTGGTTTGATACATTCACCTCTGAAGGTAAATAATGTACTTTACATTCAGTAATCTTGCTTTGATTTGTCATCTTGAGGGTCCCAGAGATAAAATGTATCATAGTTTTGTTTGATGAAATCCATTTTTTTTGTTCAAATGTAGGAACTGGGGTCTACAGTTTGACCCCACTGCTGTCTCTGGCTCCACACCCACCCCGCCCGTCCATCTAGATGTGTGAAAGTTAGTGTATAAGCTAATGATCCATCATGTATGACATTCCTGGGAGTGTGTAAACTTCAATGTTTTGTTACCATAGCATTTTTGTATGTTCTCTATAGTTGTGTACTTGAAAATGTATCAATTGACCAATTTGGCGCTTTTGGGCAAACTCCTGGCAGACTTGATACAATATATTGTTCAGTAATGTAATTCTTCACTGGATCAGTCTGAAACTTGGCACACACACTGAAGGTCTGATGGTCAAACTCTACATTACACCTGGACTCCCATCTGAAAGTTTGGCCTTTCTCTTCCATTTCACCAGATCTAATGAGTTATATTCTCCTACATTAATTTCACATTTCCACAAACTTAAGTGTTTCCTTTCAAATGGTGTCAGGAATATGCATATCCTTGCTTCAGGTCCTGAGCTACAGGCAGTTAGATTTGGGTTTGTCATTTTAGGCAGAAATTGGAGATTTAAAAAAAAGGGTACGATCCTTAAGAGGTTTTAAGATGCCTTCATGTTCATTCACACTCTCCTCTTCCATAGTTACCCATCCTCACCCTTTTGTCTCTGTTTGTGAACAAAACAGTCCAGTTGACCTTCATCTTGCCTTCCCCAATCCACAGTGCGATAAAGGGATCACAGCTGGCAGATCAAAGTGATGTCTTCACCCCTCAGTGTCTGCCGAATGGCCGCTGAATAACATCACAGTGGCGGTGAAATGGCTCTGACATAACCTGATCCGCGCAGTGACGTCGCACAGCACCGCTCTCCACCCTGCAATACATCAGTGCCAGGAAACAGTGGACCTGGAGACGTGCTGATTGAATCAGGGGCCAGGGAGACTCTGGGGAGAGTTCATCCATATCGGGCCAGCAGAAGGCTCCCCTCTCCCTCTCGCCCTCACTAAAGCTATAGTCTCCCGAAGCACAAGACCAGGAGCTCAAACCCCACCAGACCGGACCCACAAACTGAATCATATCCATCTTACATTGACATTTGAGTCATTTAGCAGACGCCCTTATCCAGAGCAACTTACAGTAGTGAGTGCAGACATTTTCATTGGTCCCCCGTGGGAATCAAACCCACAACCCTGGCGTTGAAAATGACATGCTCTCCCAACTGAGCCACACATGACTAAGAGGGAATTTAGAGGAAAACGTCAAATGGACCACTTAAGTTGAAGTAGGTGTATCAGAAACTATTCCAGTGCATAACACATTATGTAGAAATGCTTTAGTGGAGCTGTTGACATTCACGGCCTTGGCAATGCACAGACCAAGTCTTTTAAGCCAAATGCCAACTGCTCATTCCCCCGGCTCTGTGTGGCTAGATAGCATCGAACGTACAAATAAAGAGTTTGTGTTGTTTATTCTTATAAGAGAAGCAGCTATATTTTGTGGGCATAACCAATACCGTAAATTCATTAGTTATGACCATCATTCTTTGTTCTTCAACGTCTTTATCGTTTACTGAAGTCTTTGATGGCTGCGAAATGCGTCATATAAATGCTGCTGATTCCACCACCAGGATAAATGACCAATACCTTTGATTCATTACTGTTTAATAGCCTTGAAGATAGTGCAAATCAGATTTGTCAGATTACGCTACTGGTTTTGCCATTTTTAATAATGAAAATTACAATGATATCCGATAATAGTTTATCATTCTAAAGTTGAAGATATTACAATGGAGCTGTTGTGAAAGTAATGAAGCCGACACGCTTTGCTTTATCATTTAAAGCAATAGTACAATAATAATAGAATAATCAACCATTTCATTTGTCATGCTTATGGGTCGTTTCTTTGCTCAGTCAACACAATGCATACCAATGTATTCAAATGATTTGCATGTTAACTTTTCTATTTCCGAGGATGAATCGGAAATATGACAACAGGTTAAAAAACGGCATATTTGCAAAGGTCATTCAAAATGACTTTTTCCAGAGATGAACGTTGTTTGCATATTGTTTATGTGGTAAAGAGGGGAGACGTTTAATTCCTTTTGCAATTGTCCCCACGAGGTGGTATTATATCTGTCACCAGTCTAAATGGTGACAGGCTGTGTCCTACATGACTTTGACCCGCCTTGTCAGCTGGCAAAGAATAAATTCCCAGGACAAATATTTGTGAAGTGCAGGGGTATTAGTGACAGTATAAGCAATTTAGTGAATATATTTTTTTTTAGAGATATTGTTTGTCTACAGATTTAACATGGTTTCAATCAGTTGGGGGTGGGTGTGTTCTTAGTGTTGTCCTGTGTATACATGTGTACTACCTATCATGGGTAAAAATGACCTAGCTCAGCATTACTACATGCTCCTATTGGACTAATGCGTTCATCTCCATGTTTGATGAATTATTGTTCAGTGGCAGATGGGATGAATGAGTTATACATCCATAGAATAAGGAGAATTATTCAGACAGCTGCTTAAAGAATTGAAAAAGGTGCCAACTGTGATGCATACAACTTTTGATATGAAATGCTGCTCATTAAGTACACAGCAATTCAAAATGTGTCCACGCATACCTGGGCCTGTGTACTATAAGCAGAGTGTGTACTTTCATATGAGCCTATAGGGCCTACACAAGAATGTCAACAGTATATGAGATGGGTATATTGTGGTAGGCCAGGGGTCTACACACTTTTCTAGCAAAAAAAATGTCGCAAGCAAGTCATTTTTTTTCTAGCTTTCAAATAGGCACATTCTTCTCCTCTCCCCTTCAACTCTTTCCTGGGTCCTTAGTGTACAACAAAAAGTAGTGCACTGTTTCTGTCAACATACCTGGTAAAACAGTGGTTTAAAAACAGCTCTAAGGCGAACACTATAAAAGCTGTGATTTTTTTTCTCCCCAATTTGTTCATAGAGAAAAAACTCAATTGCATGTTCTGAGTCCATGCCGATGCTTAAATCACATCAGAATACTTTTTTTTGGGGTCTGTAAGAAAACAAAAACAACCAAATTGGGATAACGTTCATGTTGCATTGATTAGACAGGACCTTGCAGAGATGTGTTTATGACAGTTTGAGTTGGGACATGTGACAAATGCATGTACTTACAGAATTGTTTGGCGAGCTACTCAAGGCTGGGCTGCGAGCTACTGGTAACTGGCCATCGACCTGTTGGATAAACCTGCAGTAGGCCATATGACTGAATGAAGCTCTGCGTTGTAGTGGCCTGTTGTACAAAAGATGTCCCTATCAATACAATGACTCTAACCTTGTCTCTACTTTAAGAGGTAATTTTAGAATATTGTGATACATGGACTTCAGCTCAGGGAGCTGGCATATTTATGTTTTAAGTCATTTAAATGTGGCACAATAAATCACCCAGAAGCTCTATTTGTTTTAATTTTTGAGTAATGTTGCAATCCAATTAAATTAGTTGTAGATTTTCTGTTTTATTTTATTGGCCAATTGGGCATTACAACCTACGAGCGGTAATGCATATATCTGAAAGTATGATAAGTCATTAAAACCGTTTCCTAATATGCTAATGTATTAAATTAAACTGTCTTGGCCTCTGCAAGAACAATAAAGCACATTGATTTAAAAGTATTTCTTCTAATTTCAGATATTAAACCTCCTGGTGACTGTATATCAGTCTTGTCGAGGTACTCGTGTCTTCTAACAGTGAACAAGGGCAAATGACCAGAGAGCATCCCAGTGTGCGTCTCTCTCTCCCTCTCTCTCTCACCACCTTCCCCCCACAAACGAAAGCTACACTCAGCCGCCCCCACCACCCCCCAATCCCCTTCAGAGCTCCACTGTTCCAAAGTAAACTCAGTTGCCATAGTAACACCCTCCCGGCTAGTTTTGTAAGGTCACCAGCCGCCGAGCTCTACCCTCAGAGAGCAGGCATAACTAATGTCCTGCAGGTTCAGGCTTGATGTAAATAGTCTCAGGTGACAGCCTACTGTACAAATACTCAATTATGCTTGCTTGAAAGGAAATGATTTGTTGTAACAGCCAGCACTCAACCTGCGTGACATCAGTGTTGCCGGGGCAACGCCGGCTGATTGCACGGGCTGGAATTAGGTATTGATCAGAGGAGGGGGGCCAGCGCCAGCTTGGGACTGGAAGCCTTCCACCACTACAATTTACAGAGGGGGTTGGGAGTTCTGGGGACAGCGGGGGCTCCACACAGCGTCCAGCTCAGAGAGCTGAAAACCCCTCAGGAACCAATTTACACTACACACGGCTACAGTGCAATATCTGCAGCAGTCAATAATAGAAATCTGATGCCCCTTCTGCAACCAATGTGACCGTTCCTCCCTCTCGTTAGAACTTGAAAGTTCTAGGCTAATCCATGAAGCACAATAGATTTCCAATGGAACACAGCTATTTTTGACTTTGTGAGTCTACTCCGGGTAATTAAACCTCTGAGTAAGGAAGGCTGTGATTAAGGATAAAGACCCAGCCTTGAGAGGGTTTCAGTGAGGATAAATATCAGGGAAAGAATCATAGATTTGACATAGTGAAGACCTATATCTAAACAGTAAAACAAAACAAAAAAGAAGCATGCTTCAACATCTGTTCTTTGTTAGCAGGCCTCTCTTTTAGAACCCTCTTGGTTGGTTTGTAGCACTCTATAGCACAGGCTTCCGGTGTGTATGTCTTTGCCATTCAGCTGGTTGTGAACCCTCTATAAAAAAAGGTAATGCCCTCTGGCACAGATTATCCATTATATTGACCAGATACTCCAGTGGCCGCTCTAACAATGAAAATGAATGTCTTCAAAAATGGAAGGCAGTCAGGAGGAGGCAAGATCAGGTGGGACCATTCTAGCCAATGAGAGGGCAGATATGTTTGTGAACAACAGGCACAACTCCGATATAGTGTTTTTTCTCAAAGTTGATGTCACGTGTCCTACTTATATCAGTACACTCGGAAGAACCTAATCATTGCGAAACTTCCATTTGCTCAAATAAGCCACATATTGCAAATAAGCCATTACATCTTTTTGTTGACCAAATTCAACACTCTCATTGACCTCCATACAAAATCTCCTTGCTTTGTGAGCGGAAAACCCCAAAAACACTGCAGGAGACAGATTTTGGGCCCAGTTATCCCTCTCGCTTCGCCTCTTCCTCTCTGGCTCCAGGCATGATGGAATCAATCACTTGCCCTGCCAGACACCTGACAACTCCCTCTCCTGGCAGCTCTCAGAAATGCAGTGTGTAGGGTGAGTTCACACCCCTTCACATCTGACCATGTTCAACCCGAAAAGGTCCATTGTAGTCAAATCTGCTTTTCACATAGAACTGTCTACTTTACATTACACAGACGTGGAGGATGTCAGCCCCTTGTCTCATCACAGGACTGCATTATGGAAGACATTGGCTATAAATGTGATCTATGTGTATAAAAGTACTGGCTCAAAAGGCTACAGCCGCTACTGCCTCTTTAATAAGAGCCAGCTACCAACAAGAGCAAATTCCAAGACCTCGATGTCATGGAAAAACCCTGTCCAGTCTTCCCAAGAATTCATTTGTAAATCCCTCAGACATACTGCATAACATTACTGCTCTTTGTCTCTGACTGGAACTGGGACTGGGGGGGGGGCAAGCTGATGTCACCAAACACTGGCCTTATAGCAAAATGATGGCCCCATCATCAGCACAGCAATGACAGCTTCATAAACTTTGATTTAATCAGACGGGGGAAATTGAACCATTATATGAGCTAATCTACAACTACGAGATGATATATCTCAGGCGCAATGCACTGATGGCTCTGATGAGAATTCATCCCCGTCGCTGGCGTCGCAGAGTCAGGGTTCAGATCTTAAGTCAGTCTCACACCATGAACGACAGCATATTGTGGCCTTCACCATTATAACATGCGGTGTGTGGAGTGTCTGTGCGTACAAAAGTTTTGGGCACCTACTCATTCAAGGGTTTTTCTTTATTTTTTACTATTTTCTATAACACATGGAATCATGTAGTAACCCCAAAAAATGTTAGACAAAATCTGAATATATTGTATTTGAGATTCTTCAAAAGTAGCCACCCTTTGCCTCGATTACAGCTTTGCACACTCTTGGCATTCTTTCAACCAGATGCATGAGGTAATCACCTGGAATGCATTTCAATTAACAGGTGTGCCTTGTTTAAAAAAAAAATTGTGTGGAATTTCTTTCCTTCTTAATGCATTTGAGCCAATCAGTTGTGTTGTGACAAGGTAGGGGTGGTATACAGAAGATAGCCCTATTTGGTAAAAGGCCAAGGCCATAGAATGGCAAGTACAGCTCAAATAAGCAAAGAGAAATGACAGTCCATTACTTTAAGACATGAAGGTCAGTCAATCCGGAACATTAAGAACTTTGAAAGTCTCTTCAAAGCAGCGGCAAAAATCATCAAGCACTATGATGAAACTGACTCTCATGAGGACCACCACAGGAAAGGAAGACCCAGAGGTACCTCTGCTGCAGAAGATAAGTTCATTAGAGTTACCAGGCCCAAATAAATGCTTCAGAGTTCAAGTAACAGACAAATCACAACATCAATTGTTCAGAGAAGACTGCGTGAATCAGGCCTTCATGGTCAAATTGCTGCAAAGAAACTACTGCTAAAGGAAACAATAAGAAGAAGAGACTTGCTTGGGCCAAGAAACATGAGCAGTGGACCGGTGGAAATCTGTCGTTTGGTCTGATGAGTCCAAATTTGAGATTTTTGGTTCCAACCACTGTGTTTTTGTGAGACACAGAGTATGTGAACGGACAATCTCTGCATGTGTGGATCCGACTGTGAAGCATGGAGGAGGTATAATGTTATGGGGGTGCTTTGCTGGTGACACTGTTGGTGACTTATTTAGAAATCAAGGCACACTTAACCACCATGATGCCTCCCAAGTGGTGCAGTGATCTAAGGCACTGCGTTGCAGTGCTAGCTGTGCCACTAGAGATCCTGGTTCAAGTCCAGGCTCTGTCGCAGCCGGGAGACCCATGGGGTGATGCACAACTGGACCAGCGTTGTCCAGGTTAGCGGAGGGTTTGGCTGGCAGGATGTTCTTGTCCCATCGTGCTCTAGCGACTCCTGTGGCGGGTTGGGCGCAATACATGCTGACACGGTCACCAGGTGAACGGTGTTTCCTCCGATACATTGGTGCGCCTGGCTTCTGGGTTAAGCGGGCGTTGTGTCAAGAAGCAGTGCGGCTTGGTTGGGTTGTGTTTCGGGGGATGCAGGGCTCATGACTTTTGCCTCTCCAGAGTCCATACGGGAGTTGCAGCGATGAGACAAACTAATTACCAATTGGATACAATGAAATTGAGGAGAAAGGGGTATAAATACATATATATACATATATACATACACTCAGTGGCAAGAAAAAGTATGTGAACCCTTTGGAATTACCTGAATTTCTGCATAAATTGGTCCTAAAATTTAATCTGATCTTCATTTTAATCGGGCTTAAACTAATATCACATGTTTTCATGTCTTTATTGAATGCACCATGTAAACATTCACAGTGTAGGATGGAAAAAGTATGTGACCCCTTGCATTTAATAACTGGTTGACTCTCTTTTGGCAGCAATAAAGCCAACCAAATGTTTTCTGTAGTTGCGGATCAGACCTTCACAACGGTCGGGATGAATTTTGGACAATTTTGGACAAACAGTTTTGTAAAGATACAAAACTGTTCCAGTTCAACAATATTCTTAGGATGTCTGGTGTGAACTGCTCTCGAGGTCATTCCACAGCATTTTAAAATCGGGTTGAGGTCATGACTCTGACTGGTCCACTCCAGAAGTCGATGCAAACCATGATGCTCCCTCCACCATACTTTACAGTTGGGATTAGGTTTTGATGTTGGTATGCTGTTTTATGCTTTTTTTCTCACACAGTGTTGTGTGTTCCTTCCAAACACCTCAACTTTAGTTTATCTGTCCACAGAATATTTTTCCAGGAGCACTGTGGAACATCCAGGTGCTCTTTTGTGAACAATGTTTTTTTGACAGCAGTGGCTTTTTCCGTGGTGTCCTCCCACGAACACCATTCTTGATTAGTGTTTTGCGTATTGTAGACTCGTCAACAGAGATGTTAGCATGTTCCAGAGATTTCTGTAAGTCGTTAGCTGACACTAGGATTCTTCTTAACCTCATTGAGCATTCTGCACTGTGCTTTTGCTGTCATCTTTGCAGGAAGGCCACTACTCATAGGGAGAATAGCAACAGCGCTGAACTTCCTCCATTTATAGGCAATTTGTCTTACTGTGGACTGATGAACATCAAGGCTTTTAGAGATACTTTTGTAACCCTTTCCAGCTTTATGCAAGTCAACAATTATTGATATTAGGTCTTCTGAGATCTCTTTTGTGGTTCATGGTTCACATCAGGCAATACTTCTTGTGAATAGAAAACTCAAATTTTGAGCGTTTTTTATAGGGCAAGGCAGCTTAAACCAACATCTCCAATCTTGTCTCATTGATTGGACTCCAGGTTTGCTGACTCCTGACTCCAATTAGCTTTTGGAAAAGTTATTAGCTTAGGTGTTTATATACTTTTTAGAACCTACACTGTGAATGTTTAAAATATGTATTCAATATAGACAAGAAAAATAATGACACACAAATTATTGTAAGCACACTGTGTCCGTGACTAAGATGAAGATCAGATCAAATTTTATGACAAATTTATGCAGAAATCCAGGTAATTCCAAATGGTTCACATACTTTTTCTTGCCAGTGTTGATACACATACACTGCAGTTAAAAAGTTTGGGGTCACTTAGAAATGTCCTTGTTTTTGAAAAAATAACATCAAATTGATCAGAAATACAGTGTAGACATTGTTAATGTTGTAAATGACTATTGCAGCTGGAAACAGCAGATTTTTTAAATGGAATATCTGTCAGGGCCGGGTTACGAACCTGGGTCTCCGGAGTGAGAAACAGTCACTTAACCAACTGAGCCACGAATAGTCAGCAGAACCCAGAAGATGAGGCAGACACAGCAGTACTTAAGACGGTGTATTTAATAAAGTAAAAAGGAGAAGTCCTTAAATACAAAAATGGCAAATCCAAAAGGTGGTAGGAATAGCACAAAAAAGCCTCAAGAGACACTCAAAAACAAAAACAGAATTCCACAAGAGCATGCACCGGAATCGACAAGAAAACACAGAACACTAGGGCTGGGTGCTAACATACAAACACAGAGCACAGAACTGAGGGAAACTAAGGGTTTAAATACAATCAGGGAAAACGAGGTACAGGTGCAAATAATAATGGGGAACAAGGGAAAAAACATAAGGTCAAAAAGCACAATGGGGGCATCTAGTGACCAAAACCCGGAACAACCCTGGCCAAATCCTGACAATATCTACATAGGCGTACAGAGGCCCATCATCAGCAACCACCACTCCTGTGTTCCAATGGCACATTTGGTTAGCTAATCAAAGTTTAGCATTTTAAAATGCTAATTGATCATTAGAAAACCATTTTGCAATTATGTTAGCACAGCTGAAAACTGTTGTTTTGATGAAAGCAATAAAACACCTTCTTTAGACTAGTTGAGTATCTGGAGCATCAGCATTTGCGGGTTCGATTACAGGCTCAAAATGGCCAGAAACAAAGAACTTTCTTCTGACACTCATCAGTCTATTCTTGTTCTGAGAAATGAAGGGTTGTTCTTGTTCTGAGAAATAACCATAACCCTAACCCTAACCCCAATTGAGATGGTTTGGGATGAGTTTGATCGCAGAGTGAAGGAAAAGCAGCCAACAAGTGCTCAGCATATGTGGGAACTCCTTCAAGACTGTTGGAAAAGCATTCCAGGTGAAGCTGGTTGAAAGAACGTGTGCAAAGCTGTCATCAAGGCAAAGGGTGGCTACTTTGAAGAATCTAAAATCTCAAACACTTTTTTGGTTACTACAATATTACATGTGTTATTTCATAGTTTTGATGACATCACTATTATTCTACAATGTAGAAAATAGTGAAAATAAAGAAAAACCCTTGAATGAATAGGTATCTCCAAACTTTTGACTGGTACTGTATGTGACGTCTGTTTTAATTTGTTTTGCGCCAGTGGTAATTAATGTGTGTATTCTTTTGTTTGTTCGGCTGTGTGTTGCTCTGATTCTATCAGGGTCATTGTCATATCTAAGCTTTTTTTCTTATAATGCAATCAATGAAGGTCTTTTCCCACCATCTATTGAAAGTCAAAGCCAACCTATCTGGGACCGCTCTGAACTGTTCTGTCAAATCTAAGAATCAAGCCCATATTTCTTGGAGTCGTGTTGTGCAATTTCTCACTCCAGTTTGTGTGCGCGCTCGCACCTAATATACAAAAGATCTATTGAAATATGCATGAGACCCATGATGCCTGCACTAAAAATACACTCAAATAGGGAATACATTGACAGCTCTGTTATTGAGCTCTCCTTGAGATTCTTGTCACAGCAGCCACAGATCTCTCTCAAGACTCATGTATTATCAAAAACACACCATCTCTCTCCCTCTCCCCCTCCCTCCCTCCCCCTCTCTCTCTGTAATATATCTCTGTATCTATCTACAGTATCCATCTTCCATCTTTCTCTCTCGCTGTCTTTCGTCTTTCACACCATCTCTCCCCCTCCTCCCTCTCTCTCTCTCTGTGTAATATATCTCTTTATCCATCTACAGTATCTTGCATCTTTCTTTCGTCTTTCCCTCACACACACTTGCTTATACTGTGCCAACACAAATTGATGCACACATTGGATGTGATTTACAGTGTCTTTTATTCATACTTAAAGACACCTTGCTACAGAATGGAGGGGATGTTTTAGGCACATTGGAGATTTGGAACACATACAAGGAGAGAAAAGATCAACCAAGCCAAGTCATTTCAACAATTACCCCTATGATCTTAAATTAAGTTCTTATTTTACTGTCAATGGTGATCTAGAGGGCAGCGTTTATGCCACACCAGCCACTGTTCTACCATAAAGAATGATCAAATGACTGGAGAAACGGCCACTAACATACCTACCACTTTATATGGCATCATGGTCCCATTTTAAATGACATATCCCACTGGGCACAGATGTCAAGTCACCATCTATTCCACGTTGGTTCAACATAATTTTGAAATGACGTGGAAACAACGTTGATTCAACCAGTATCTGCCCAGTGGGCTATGGCATGGTAGCAGATATCCTATCCTACTAACCTCTGGTTTCACTGGCTCTATTCAAACATGTTGTAGATGTTATAATGCCGTAAACAGTGGTGCTGTCCTTTCCAACCCGGGTTACCAACTGCTGAGTTACAGCTTAGACCCACAAGGCCAAATTGGTAGGCGTCAGCACCAGTTACACCTCTGTAATGGGGCCTTGAAATACGGCTCTGCAACTTTAATAAGTTCTAGCAGAGTCCAGGGCTGAGGGTTGCTTTCCCCAGGTGCTGCTCAGAGTTAGTGAACATTTATCACCGAAATATCTAACACCACTCCTGCTAAAGCAGACAAATGCCTTCCTGCTCTGGAATCCCTTCCGTAGTCATCAGAATCAGGTCAACAGATCCGCCTTTAATAGTTATCTATGGAGCCGTGCCTACGCAATGAACACCCACATTTATTTCACCGCTTACACCGGCCCAGGGTAAGTGGATCAATTAGGGAAGACTACAAGTTCAGCATCTTTACACATAGTATCAATTGTTTAAGTTGAGCTCCAGATTATCTGGGATCTGTACCCCCCCCCCCCTCGATCTAAAGCAATGCTCATTACAAAGGCTCTTCTGAAAAACACAACCTTGGCACATGCCTCCGCACTAATGGCCCACAGATTGATTTTTAATTAGTAACACTTTTGGATGGTGGCCAATTCAAATGGATCCTATATGAATAACTAACCACCATTTTAGTTTTAGGTGTGCAGTATAGGTTCTCTCTAAGTGGATGGTCTTAAGGCTGAACGTTGATTGGATTCGACCTCACTGAAGTCCATGACTCCTTCGACCTGTAACATGTTCAGAATGATCATATTTAGAATCCAGCCCAAAATATTTGACAATACTCAGTGACTTGTTGTGTTGGTTGAAATATTATTGTACAACAACAAAAAATATTGTTATAGACCTATGGTATGCAATAATTGTGCACCACACGTGGCCGTAAGAACAATCTGAATGTTTGGAGAGTTCCACACGTGGGTGATTATAGAAAGATGAGGTGGAAACTGAAGTGGGTCAGGTCAGATGAGTGTTGGGTTGGTGTGTATTTTAGAACAGGACATGAACTGTCAAACAGACAGGTCAGATGAGATCTCCTCAGTGGTAACCGTCGCCCAAGTGAGTCCACCAGGGAAGAAACCATATCCTGTCCAACTGAGACTGCTAAACTAGAACAGAGAACTATGGTGCAGAGATGATGCACTACTGACGATTCAGCCTGGTCGCAAACCATACCGGCAGATTCACTGCACCAACTGTACCATTCAAAATGGAATTATCATTTAGACACAACATCAAGCTATATGTACTGTATATGAATACACCTATAGGGTGTTCAGATATACATGTTGAGTGTCAAAATGTTACTAAAAGGGTGCTAACATTTTAAGACCCGAGTGTTAAATGTACGCCCTTATGAAACGGTGTTGTTGAGACGCAGTTTCCAAAAGGTCTCTTTGATCTCACCTACTGTATGTAACCAAGAGCATTCTGGAGCATCACGAGAAGGGTGTCAGAATGCAGTGAGTGAGGTGTCAAGGACAGTCAGTCCTAAACGGTAATCTGATTTGAAGGCATGCTCGGTGTCCAGCCGACATGTGTGTAAGTCAACCTGAAATAGTGTCCTTTCAATCGGACGCTTGCTCTAAGAGCTCGCTTTATCCAGTGCCCTGTCAGGATGGGGCATGTCATGTGGAGCACAATCACCCGTTCCACTGCACACTCCAGCCCCACACAGGGCCAGCCCCAGTGCACACTCCAGCCCCACACAGGACCAGCCCCAGTACACACTCCAGCCCCACACAGGGCCAGCCCCAGTACACACTCCAGCCCCACACAGGGCCAGCCCCAGTACAGACTCCAGCCCCACACAGGGCCAGCCCCAGTACAGACTCCAGCCCCACACAGGGCCAGCCCCAGTACAGACTCCAGCCACACACAGGGCCAGCCCCAGTACAGACTCCAGCCACACACAGGGCCAGCCCCAGTGCACACTCCAGTACACACTATTAACAGAACTGCAGAAAAACAGTGCCTGACAGGCGGGAATGAAGGACACTGTCTACCGGGGTCGCCTCCGCTAGTTACTCCGGTACACAGCAGGCGGAAGGCAACACTGTGTGCTAACTAACGAGCTTGCTACTTAGAAACACAGTTAGTTAGCACACAGTGTCGCCCCCGCCTCCAGCGCACCGGAGTCCTCTGTAGGATGAGCTAGCTACCACACAGTGTCCTTCGCTCCCACCTGCCAAAAACCTGCCTTCGCCGTCGTTAACCAACCTGCAAGAAAACGGTCCCTGACAGGCGGTCAGTCTACAGTCTACGGTTGTCGCCATCGCCTCTTCTTCTGTTGGGCTTATCGCCGGTTGGCATCCAACGTTATGGTACCTACTGTACTGGAGCGCCCCCACCTGTTCTAGCTTAAAGATGATTGGCCAATGGATGTATAAAGAGGGGTTCCTGCAGATGCAGGAATGCCCACATACAGGAATGTCAGGCTGCAATTTCACCCTTCTCATTTTCTCTGCCTCGGCTGAGAGGCTTCCATGGGTATGAGCACTGCCAACCACCCTGCCTGGATAGAATTTCGCCCCTGCCAAAGCTAAATTGAAAATAAATAGGACCCCCTTTGCGCCGCAATGTCTGAGCGCTCTAGACTTTGTCTTATTAAATCAGAGGTCTTCTAGACCCACACTACCAGCTCACTGCACATTCTGACCCACACGACAGGGCCAGCCCCACTGCACACTACAGACGGTCAGAACTATCCGGACTCCTTGGGACGTCCCACCCTAAACCCTAACCTTAACCATTTTAAAATGTTAATTTCAATGGGTTAGAGACCCACTCCAGACGTACACAGGACCAGGCCCACTGCACACTGGAGACTATGACAGTGCAACAAGATGGACATTTCCCTCCATTTCGCCCTAAACAAAATGCACTGATTGTTTGGTATAAACATTGCTTGCTAAATTAACTATGCTATCTCTAGCCCCATCAAATGTTGTGCTTAATACATTGAGAGAACACAAACACCAGATTGTGGTTACCATTAACGTTTATCTAGACATGTTTAGCTTTGTTTGGTTCCATCAATGTGCTTTACTCATCACCGCTGTTGAACTTCTGAGGTGAGCGCTCGCCAATCATGTGATGCTTAGCCACAGTTTTACGGGCCTCTCGTTATTTGGTTTATCCTGGTTAAGGGGTGCACATTGTTTACAAAAAACTTCTAACATTTCTGCAAATGATCAGATATCATGAACGTGGCATAAGTCACTGCAGAAAATGTGCTTTAAATCTGCAACATTTTGTCTAAGCCACACTGCAAAAATGTGTAGAATTGTAGCAGTCCACAGTAGGTGGAAACAGAGCCACTGGCCGCCCCACCAACGTTATTGTTTTTGTTTGACAAGCTTGCGCCGTAGTGCAGCATGGTAAAAGACATTGCAGTACATATTGTGTTCTTCTAATTGTGTGTGCGATGATGTTTGAGGAGAAAAAAAAGTGTTTGTTGACTGCAATAACCTTTGTAATATTGCTAACTGGCGTGGCTCCGCCAAGAAGGTGGGCCCCCCCCCAACCAAATCTTGCTTAAAGGGCCCCCAAAAAGCTAGAAATGGCCCTGATCTTCTCATTCAGCTGCTTGTCTAATTGACCTGCGGTTATTATAATCCAGACATATACTCAGATGTGTGAGTTTATGGGCTTTGGGCCCTGCGTTTGGGGTGCTTTGCCTTTAGCAAAGTTACCTCCACTTGAGGATGATGGCCAGTTTGTTATTTTGCTCAACAAATTTCCCATAATCTTTCTACATTTGCATATTTTGTACCAGAAACCCCGACTCAGGTATCAACTGTTGCAACTCCACACCAACTAAAAAGACTGCCGGGTCCTCCATCTTAACACACAGGTATTTGGTCATTGAAATTACAGAAAGACTGAAGTGCACAGCAGCAAGATTTTTTTTTACCATTCATTAAAATTGATTTTATACAAATTAGGCTTTACCTTTGCATTTCTTTGTCTGGTGGAACTGGACAGCGTTTCAACAAAAAAAACTGTGTGCATGAATGTGTGTTTGTCTGTGTTTACTGTACACAGGCTACATGTGAATTGTATGTATCCTGGGTGTGTAGAGGCCTCACACAGCATGGCACACACACAGATCCGACCCAGCATTCCACTCAACAGTCATTTATTGGTGTGATCCATCATTATCATGTTTTATTATAGCCAGCGTTGGAGATACAATTCACAAATAGGCACACTCGGTTGAGATGACAGCCGGGGAGAGGGATGTCCTTTACCGTTGTCCTCTGCCAAGCGCTTTCAGAGGAGCCTCCATGGTCCTGATCCCAGAGACCCAAAGAGCAGCCCAGGGATATGCAGGGGAGCATGGGGGAGGGGGGGGGGTAGCAGGAACCAGCCATGACAGCCCAGTACACTGTGAGCTAGGCCAATAGAACCCCATTATTGACCAGAGAAGGAGAGTCAAAGAGAAAGAAAGAGAGAACTGCTGCTCTCAGTGACAGCAATGTCACATGACTACCTTTGTATTCAGTGGCCATAACTCACTGCCTGAGCGTGGGGATTGATTCCAGGTCGGACGTTCCCTGGAGGATCCCTGGCACTCAACAGTTTGATCTGTAGATTAATGCAATAAGGATTCCCAGGCCAGGCCTTCGTCTCTGGCCAAACGCTTACGCCTCCCAAATTTGTATCCAGCAAAAGGTTGAGTCCCATGTTTATTTGGGTAATGAATTGCAGTAATTAATGCACCTATTGATTCCTCCACAGAGTCTCGTACAAAGGCCAGTCAGATTTTTTATTTAGAGGGAGTGAACAGAGGGTGAGGGGAGGCCAGAAAAAAACAAATACAGACAAGACAATTGCAATATGTGCTTGTAGAATGAGAGTGTAATTGTTCTATGAATCATATTTGAATATATTCAATTAAATCTCACAAGTTGGAGGCGTTAGATATTCCCTGCTTTTATTTCACTTCTCTTTCCCTTCCTGGTTGTAATAAAAATGCAAATAGTGAGGGCAACAGGGAGCCGGTAAGGACGTTTGGCTGAGGAGCGTTTGGTGTCACACTAATAACCACAATGCAATTTCCTCCAACAAACAGGCGAGTGTGCATTAGCATATAATCTTTTGGAATTATGAATGTGCAAATCTCTATCACCTTTCCTTGTGAAAGAGCTGCTAGAGACAGGCATTGGCTGAAAATGAGATGTGATGGGAAACATTTACCTCAAGCACAGGAACACTTCTCTATTAGCCAGATAGGCATCAGCGATGCAGTTATCATCCACCGATGATGAACTTGTATTGATTCAGTTGTGGATCATCATAACATATCCCTTGTATTGTATGTGTATTACCCTTGGCTTGGGCCTTTAGCTCATTATAAAAGCACGAGGGCTCTCCCGATTGGTTGTTCTTCCCTGTGCTGTGGTTCTATGTCTCTGTGCCGTAGTGCCCTATGTAAACACCTGGTCACAGCTGCTGTGACACTACTTACCAGGGTCTGGAGAACAATGAACACTGCCAGCCACCTCATTTATTGTCATTTGTTGCCATTTACCTTAAGAATTGTTTTTGCCGCTTGCGAGTAATTATAGGAAAATTAGCTTTTGACCTTAGATTATTATTGGAAAAAGTTGAGTTTAGTTGTACTATGATCAATAGTTTTATATTAATAACTATGGGTATTACAACAGCCAAAAAATGCCCGACACCCAAGAGGTGGGTGGGGTTTGTCAGGATTATCTCACAGATCTGCATGTGAAGAGACGCAGGCATTCACTAAAACAGATACGTTTCCTAGTTGCAATGTGTTCTTTTAAGATAAGAAAACTTAATTGTCCATTTGGTTCGTGCAAAATGGAAATTCGTCTTTGGCGGTCTGGCACACAAAAGAATGGCTCATCAAGTAGATTTATAATCTCATATACAACTTTTCTTCCCCCCATGTCTACAGTTGATAACTTGTGTTAGCCCCGATTTAGCCCTAAAGTCTGAGTTGTTGTAGGATAGGTGCAATTGAATCATTTTCTTTACCATTTCTGTTGACGTTATATACCTGTTTTCCCAGTGGAGTTCTGTACACCGTTTGAGTGTATAAGAGAAAATGTAACAGAAGTGATTACCAATCTCATTAATAACACACTTAAACTAAATCCTGGTTGGCAAACAGCTCAGTCTATTGTTAAGTTTTCCCCACTACTTAGAACAATGATTATGAATAATGATTTGTTTTAACCTCCTAAATTTCTCAAGAACCTATGGCATGCCTTATTAAAGACAAAATAGGTAGAAGACTAATTAAGCTGACCAATAGAAATGACAGCACGCTCAACTGCCAGAGCTAAGCAAGAGCTTGAAAAATGGCTCCTCTGCAGTTTCAATTAATCAGGTGATTTTGCTTAATTTTGTTTGACGTTGGCAGAGGAAACGTCCTCTGGGAGTATCTGTCCTTTGACCACTAATGCTTTAGTAATTCTCCCATCAGTAAGAGCATGATTGAACCAAATTGTGTGTGTGTGTGTGTGTGTGTGTGTGTGTGTGTGTGTGTGTGTGTGTGTGTGTGTGTGTGTGTGTGTGTGTGTGTGTGTGTGTGTGTGTGTGTGTGTGTGTGTGTGTGTGTGTGTGTGTGTGTGTGTGTGTGTATCGAAATTAGTATTGCATTCTCAGTTATCAATTACTCCTTGTTTTTTCCCCATGCAGAAGTGAATGGGAGTTGATTGCTAAGCCCACACAACCAAGAGTGGAACCTGATTAACCTTTGGTTGACTCCAGCAGCAGCACGTGTGAATAGCAGCGTCCCTTCCTCTCCATCCGATATCCCCAGCCAGGAGATGTTTCAGCTCACCTCTGCTGCAGTGATTAATTAACAATAGAACCATTCAATGGCCCAGTAATTACCAAACACTTCGGACACTGCAACATTTTTCAGCTCTGTCACACAGGCTTGTCGGCGGCACCGGCTTTCACCTGGAATCCTCAGGCTCCTTGCTCTTCCTAACTTTGTTTTCTCTGACGCAGATTAGATCTGCCACCCCATTACAGATTCATTTTCCTAATTTTTCATGTCTGCGCCGCGCCCCATCTGCACAGGGCTGATAATTGTGGGGACCAGCCCTGGTGATTAACATCAGCAGAATTAATTACGCCCGCCATTAAGGCTCCAGGTTGCACACAATGATCAAGAGAAATTAACTTTCTCCCCAGCTCCTAAATCATCTCACCTTCAAGTGGAGTGATGGCACAGAGAAAGCCAAAGCCCTGGCCCCCGCTTGCCACCTTCTTAACCAAACAAGAGGCACGCATCCCATGCCCACCCACCCACCCGCCTGCCGCCCACTAAGGAGATTACAGCCGGAGCTGACGGGTATCAATTACACCACCTTATGTGGTGGGATGAGAGAGTGGTACCCTGGGCCCTGTGACTAATGGCCCTGGGTTGGAGCCACCCTGCCTGCAGATACCCTGCCTGCAGCTGGAGATCAGGGAGCTAGCTGCCACTTCGGGTAGGCAGGACCTACTACCAGATGCTGGGGGCTGATTGGTGCACAATCCAACATGTCAGTTCACTGGCCTGACATACAGAGCTACCATATATGGTTTATTACTCCAAAAGAGTGGATGATCTGGCTCTGTCAAGTCTTTCAATCATACAGCAATGTTTATCTGTGTGGGTCAAATGCAAAAGACGAGGTATGGTATAGTAGTTCTGGAAAGCAGCCGAATGTCTTGAGGTTTGCCATTGTGTTTGTGTAGCTGTTCATACAGCATGTGGTCTTAGCTGTGTTGCATTGATAGTGAGCTGTGTAACGTGTGTGAGCATAGAGTGACGGGGCAGGCTGGCTCCTCAAAAAAGGAGAGTGATGTGTTTTTAAGCTATGCTAATGAAACAGGCCCCGTGCCCCAACTGTACCGAGAACAGTGGTAATGTCAGGAGGAGATAAGCACATTGCGCCTGTATCATATTGACTTGTCAAGGTTAAGCAGTGAGAACCAGGGGAGGAGTGGGAGGTGAAAACGCTCCATCCTTTCACTCTTTCCTTCGCCTGCTGAGGAAGACGGTGGGGGGAGGGGAGAAAAAGGGAGGCTGCCCTGCTCCAACCTTCAAACAAAACACAGTACAGATCAATCAGGAGCCATAGAGAGAAAGAGAGTATAGACAACAGAACAGTCATGGGTTTGGCTTTCTCCTCTCATTTGGATTGAATTTGATTTAGCTCCACATGATCTAATTATGCGCAGACCTAAATCCCTTTGGAGTTTTCTCCGCCATATTGAGGATGTCATGATGTGAGAAATGGCTGTGAGATATTAAACAGACCTGTGTGTAAGAGTGTTTTATGGATGCACATCACAGTGAGCAATAATGACAGTCATTGGATATCCTATTTGAATGGTAATAAAAACTGTCTAAGCATCTGTGTGCTTAGGTTTTAAGGCCTATGGAAATATAACGGTAGTGCAAATAGGGATAGGGATATTGGATTTAAATCACTGAGTAATATATATATATTTTTTTCTCCTCATGATAATTGGCATAGGTGTTCAACTTCATTGTAATGGGGGGGGGGGTCTCAAATTTGCAGGGATTAAGACAGTCAGCATCTTTCATTCCCCTAAAACGATGAGAGGTGCACTATCGCCACACCAGCCCCCTGCTTCAGGAGGATTTAAAAGGTTAAAAGACTAGTCAGCAATTACCCTCTGTTCATTTGAGGTAAGCTGTAAAACACAATCGCATTACAGCTGCAGACAAATGCCAGGCACTGCATCTACAAAGGAAGTGGCCATCGCTTACCTCTCACTGCACCAGCTGCCTTTTGCTATCCTGCCTGGTAACAGCTCCTTTGGCAAAGGAGATCAGAGGAATGGGATTTATTGTCCATTGTTTACTTGTTTCTCTGTGTGCAACAACAGAACTTTGTTCGTCAATCTGAGGTAGTCCAGAGAGTGTCGGAGTGACATTTACTGCACATATTGCAGGGAAACAGGTAAGCAGAGCACACCATCTACAAAGTAGTCCCCTTTGACTCCAGCACTCAACAAATCAGAGCTGATGGGCAGGCTGGAGAGGGGGCACTGACACAGAGCTCCTTAAAAGCCCTAGTGTGCCCCAGGAATGTGGTAGAGGAAGGCCAGGGAGGGCAGAGCAGAACAAGGCGATGTCTGGGTTTCGTCTGGGGCCCTACCCGATGTCTCTTCGGTCTCCTCTATTAAAATCTACAGTATTCACTTTAGACTTATAGAATGCTCTCAAATGATGCGCCATAGCCAAAAACGGAGGAACTTCCAATTCTTTCAGGTTATCGGTCAACAAACCCCTAAGAGTTAGGTTGCTGTGTGGGGGGTACCATCTCAATAGAAAATTAGTCCTGGGCGTTTAAGTCATTAGATAATACTTCCCGTATTAGTGGGGTAGGCAGACAGATTTACAGCACTCTGTGTGGCAGGCAAGCCAGGCGGCTTGAGGTAACGTGGGGGATGTTAACTCCACTCATTAAAAAACAGAGGATGTCATCACTCTGCGCCACCGCTGGACGGTACGTGTCACACGTATCCGCCATAGGGTAGCTTCTGTCCAGCGCAGTCCACAACATCCTCTAAATCTGTCATCGCAGCCCAGACCTGCGACCCAAAATTGGCCATGCCACCCTGCTTTAGGGAGAGGACTTGTGGGGAGGGGGGAGGGGGGGTGTTTTTGTAGGTGGACATGTGTAAGCATTTAGGCACCCCTATGTGTAGGACTGTGGGAGACAGCGCCTGGGACACGGCGGCCGGTGCACATGGTCCGAGGTGTGGGCTTGGTGCTCATTACAGACCCGTTGCTGTACACTGACCAGATAAGCAGAGCAGGACAAGATGAGAGAACACTGCTGCCTACACATAACTGCAGCCAGCCCAAGAGACTGTCATACTGTAGCACTAAATTAAATCCCTTTCAAAAAGGTCTTCATTTTTAAAATTTAAATAAGGAATAATATTGTCCTTGTGTGTTAGGTGTTCATAAGCGTACATATACACTGTGTACAAAACATTAAAACACCTGCTCTTTCAATGACAGACTGACCAGGTGAAAGCTATGATCCCTTATTGATGTGACTTGTTAAATCCACTGTAAAATCAGTGTCGATGAAGGTGTGGAAACAGGTTGAAGGAGGAATTTTAAGCCTTGATACAGTTGAGACATAGATTGTGTATATGTGCCACTCCGAGTGTAAATGGGCAAGATATTGAAGTGCCTTTGAACAGGGTGTGGTAGTAGGTACCAGGCGCACGGGTTTTTGTCAAGAACTGCAACGCTGCTGGGTTTTTCCACGCTAGAAATGGTCCACCACCCGAAGGACATCCAGCCATCTTGACAGCTGTGGGAGGTATTGGAGTCAGCATGAGCCAGTATCCCTGTGGGGTTGGTGGAACTCAATATTAGGAAGAAGTTCTTAATGTTTTGTACACTCACTGTTTGTCTACATTGAAAAATCTAAATTAGGGAACGTTTGCTGTGTGGTGAAATTAGGGGAGATCAGTTGACATACAAAAGGAGAGAGAGTTATTTATTAGGTGCTGAGGATTGGATGTTACGTTAATTTGAACTATAAACAATTATTGCTATAGATGCATTACTGTGTTGTGTGCTGCCAACACAATGTCACTTTCCTTTTATTGCATTTACACATGCTTATTTTGTTATATGGGGTACTTACTGTGTGTGTACATGTGTGACTATAGATACTGTATATAGCACATAACAGAAAATGTGTTATGTGTATTCAACAGATCCTTACTTTTTTCCTTTCCATGCACTGACTACATTTTCTTAGATCTCTGTGTTTTGCCTGTAATGTCAATGTTTTGCCTGCATTGAGAGAGAGCACGAGAGAGAGAGAGAGAGAGATGTTTGATCTGCTTCGACATCATGCGTACGGCTCCCTCATAGGACATTTTGAAGTATTGCACTATTTGAAGAGTAGTTTATCCTCAAAATTCCTCAAAATTAATTAATTCTCAGTGACAGATATGAACTGTTTTACAATAAAGTTTTTCCATCGTGAATTACCAAAAGGCATAGAGGGGCAATATTACTACAGCAATCTAATTTAGCTCAATAATTGTCATGTTTATAGCCTACGAAACAGATGAATAAGAATGAGAGAACATTTGATGCCAAAGACTGTTAAACCATCCAGAAAAAAAGGGGAAAAAAGTTCACTGAACAAAAATATAGAAATGCAACAGGCATGAGTTACACTTCATATAAAGGAAATTAGTCAATTGAAATAAATTCATTAGGCCCTGATCTATGAATTTCAAATGACTGGAGTACAGACATTGGGAAGTAGCGCAAAGTAGTTTGGGGCCATTTTATTTTTGTTGCCCGAGCAGTCAGTGTGCTAATACAGGACTATTAAAAGGCCCAATGCACTTACTTTTATGAAAATAAATATTTGTATTGAGACTTTTCAGCGGGTGCTACAGCACCCCTACTTCCTTCAGCTATGAATACGAATATGCATCTGTTACAGTGGAGGCTCATCCTCCTCAGTGAATTTCATTAAAATGTAAAGAGTAAAACATTTTTAAAAAGTTATCCTTTTTAGATAAAACAATACATGCACATCACCAAATAATTGATTAAAACACACTATTTTGCATTGAAGGCCTTCAGTAGCCTCAACAGCACTCTGTAGGGTAGCACCAGGGTGTACGTCCTCCTCTGGGTACATTGACTTCAATACAAAACCTAGGAGGCTCGTGGTTCTCACCCCATTCCATGGACTTACAAAAGTAATTATGACAACTTTCAAAGGACGTCCTCCAACCTATGAGAGCTCTTGCAGAATGAACTGACATGTTGTCTACCCAATCAAAGAATCAGAGAATGAATCTAGTACTGAAAGCAATTGACTCAGAGAGAGAAAGACAATAGTTGAACGGTTTTGAACAAATAAAAAAAATTGAGGGTTAGCTAAAGTAAGCGTTAGCTATATTTCATATTTTTTTAACTTTCACTTAATTAGCTAGCAAATGCAGCTAGCTAGTTTAGCCTCCTCAAACACCCAGCACAAACCGAGAAGGACGCTATGTTAGCTAGCTGGCTATACAACACTGAAACTCTTCCAAGTCAAGGTAAAATTTTGTTTTTATTAATTTATTGCCACCGGGGCACACCAGTATAACTGCTAAACTCCTTGCTGACTGTACACTGTACTGCATGATTGCAGCAGGTTTACAAACACTTTAGTTCTCGTAGCTATGTTAACTATGACATTATAATATGGTGACAACGATGTAGGATGTGTGTAGCAGCTAGCAGTTATGATATTTAGGTATGGCTTGGAAATATTTTTTTTGCCTGGTCACAGAGAGTAGATGTGCTGTGCACTGAAGTCCACATTTGAAGGGAAAAGGTGAGAGGAGAGCGCGTAGATGTGAGAAGGAATTCTACAACGATCACAGGGATCATACTGTATGTACGTGGCATCTATGAAACTAAACTGTGTTTGCATGTGGTCAGGGGTGTACTCATTCCACCTATTCTGTTGAAAAGGGTATCTTAAAATGGAAGCCATCGGAACGAAAAGGGGATAAACATACCTGAATTTGTCCAATAGAAACTGTTGAACTAAGGATTACATACACCCTAGATCAGCTAGATGCAGGCAAGAGTGTGCAAGGCGGTATTGAATGTGTCAATGTCGGTCACCCTGATTACTAAAATTTCTCGACCTGTGCACCTACGTTGGAAACCTTCAAATCATAGTCTAGGTTGTAGCAACCTCATGTAGTAGCCTGAACCTATCGGTGTTACATTGAGCTGAGAGAATGAGTGTCTTCCAATATGCTATAATAGCAATAAGGCCATGCTCAAAAAAACAATAATATCGCCTTCCCTCATCTTAAAATAGCACGACCGCTTCTGATCTGTTGGTCACATACCTACAAAAAAAAAAGTAGGGGCGTGGATCAGAAAACCAGTCAGTGTCTGGTGTGACCACCATTTGCCTCATGCAGGATAACATATCTCCTTCGCATAGAGTTGATCAGGCTGTTGATTGTGGCCTGTGGAATGTTGTCCCACTCCTCTTCAATGGCTGTGTGAAGTTTCTGGATATTGGGGATACAGTTTGTGCAGAAATTATTTGGTTGTGCAAACCCACAGTTTCAGCAGCTATCCAGGTGGCTGGTCTCAGACGATCCCGCAGGTTTAGAAGCCGGATGTAGGATGTCCTGGCGTGGTTACATGTGGTCTGCAGTTGTGAGGCCAGTTGGACCTACTGCCAAATTCTCTAAAACAACATTGGAGGCAGCTTATGGTAGAGAAATTAACATTAAATTATCTGGCAACTGCGCTGGTGGACATTCCTGCAGTCAGCATGCCAATTGCACACTCCCTACAATACTTGAGAAATCTGTGGCATTGTGTTGTGTGACAAAACTGCACATTTTAAAGTTAACGTTTGTCCCCAGCACAAGGTGCACCTGTGTAATGATCATGCTGTTTAAATTCAGCCACTTGATGTCACACCTGTCAGGTGGATGGATTATCTTGGCAAATGAGAAATGCTCTCAAACAGGGATGTAAACACATTTGTGCACAAAGTTTGAGAGAAATAATCTTTTTCTGTGTATGGGAACTTTCTGGGATCTTATTTCTGCTCATGAAACATGGGACCAACACATGTTACGTTTATATTTTTGTTCTTGGTGAAAATATATATTAGATTTGGAAGCTTTCAATGCACTATTTGCATAAATGAAAGAAAAGAAAAGATTGTGCTTCCCAACATTAGCTGCATTTTTTATATCTGTTAATTGAAAATGTCTTCCTGGGGGAGAGGGAGATCAAAACGAGAGAATGGGATTTTTATTTCCGTGGCCACTTCTCTGCACAAGTCATCAAACAAACACTTGCCCACCCCCCCCCCCCTCCCCCCCGATACATGTATAAATACTATAATAGTGCCTTCCCTACTGAGACATTGACTTGTTCGCATTCTTATCTTTTATCATTTGTTATTGTTGCATTGAGGAGAAGGAACCTACATGTAACATTTCACTGGACAACGTATACCATGTGTGTCCTGTACATACGACTTAGAAGACTTCACTTGAAACATTAGGAAGATATTTTGGAGATGAATAGCAGCTGGATTATGACATATTTACTACCCTTTCGAGGGACTTTGATGTCCATTCAGCATTCCTTCCTTGAATAGGATATTAATAGATTATGCACTTGGTAATTATGCAACAGACATATTTATGACTGCTAGTGGACATTAGCTAAATAAAAACGGTGTACTAATAACAGATGCAAAACACGATGCAATAGTTCACATTCTGTATTGCTTAATCATGTTAGTGTCTAGAGAAAGAGCATGCAGGACTGAAATGTTGACTTTGGGACATACGCAACAGTAACATTGTCGATAAGGCTACATAAGAAGTGTGATATTCTTGCAGAGTAACCGTAGAAACTGTGAATGACAGCCAGCCGATGTTCTTTATTTCCTGGTCACAGAAACAATACGCATTAAAAGATGGTTTACAGAAATAGCAGTGAACTAACAGTGCGTGTGGAGTGTGTGTGTGAAACGTCAATTTTGTGATGGCCAGGTGAGCAGGTCCTTATTCAGCTGGCCCATCCCGATGTAGATGGTGTTTATTCTATCCAAGTGGTGCCATTAGACATTGTGTCTGCTGATATTTGGCTGTTTCTTTTCATCCAATAAATTGTCCCTCTCCTCTCGTCATCAACAGTGCAATCATTCTCTGTGATGCTAGAGCACTGGGGAGGAAAGAAGAGGCCAGGCCCTCCAAGATGGATGTGTGTTATTGTTTGTGTGATGACAGTGGGTTTCAATCAGGTCCTCCGCACCCTAATCCCAGGTAGAGCTTTTGAGATGCTGAGTCAGGTCCTGCTTCATCGATCCATCACCCCAGGCTAGCGGTGGGCAGGTGTAGTCCCCCTCTCCCCGGAGACACAGGAAACACCTGGCCTGCTCTCCTCGGGACTTCATCATCCCTCCATCTCAGGCTGCTGGGAGCTCAACGTCGCCAAGCAGAAACTGTGAAAGCAGCACTTTTGTGCTCGTTTGTTGTCTGTACACAAGAATTAGGGAAGGTAGTGTGGCTCTCCCTCACCTCCCACACCTGCTCCCCCACCCCTACCTCTCTCGCCCAGGAAGAAAGGAAATGCACTGAATGGACCGCACACACAACTGCTTCAGAATTGCCTGAATCTGTACAAGGCAGACCACATACATTTGTAGAATAAACCTCAATGACACCACCCTGTAATTACCAATGCATTTCATCTTTATGACGTCACCCCCAATTTTTCAAAGTGAATGCTCTTCCAATACAGCTTTTAAACACATCATTACTTTGGTAGTGTGGTAAGAGAATGAGCAGTGGTTATAATTACATTTGAGGCTAGTAACAGGCCAGTGAGGGGCGAGAGTGTTTCTCCTGCAGCAGGTAGTCAATTAGAGGCAGAGGGAGACTGTGCAGCAGCGCAGTCCTCACCTCGGTTGCTCCTCCACTGAGGTGCTGTAAATAAAGTTTTATTACAGCACACTATCTGCTTCTCTTCTCCTACATCAATAGACCAATCCATTCCAATGTAATCACTTCTTCACCTTCTATTTCTCATTGAGACTAACAATAAAAGGTCATGGTTGCCACTTTAATCTGGCCAAGAAGGTGACCATTTTTAAAGAAATAACGGCTGCCTTTTTTTTCTTCATGTAGCTGGATTCCTCTGCTTTACACCCCAAGAGTTATTACGTGTGTTGTCGCTGACAAACTAAAAGAGAAAGAACGACCCAAACTGCTTTATTACTCCCAGAGAGCTCTGTGAAGACAGCTGCTGTTATCTGTCAATATTTAGAAAGAAGAGAAAAATGTTCTTGAGTCCAGCCTTGGCCTGAAGCTCATTAAGAAGGCTTCACCAGCGCCATCTTGACTGTATCAATACACAATATGGCGGAGACCATGTATCAGTCTACACGGATCATTCAATACAGCAAATCAAATTGAGAAAAATCGATTTCATATCCTCGGAACTCCCAAACATTGCTATTCCTTTATCAGTCCATACAAGAAGGCCATTGCTTTATGAGGATGTTTCAGTAAATTGCCTTGTCTTCCAAATCCTCTGGAGGCTTTAATGTCCTAGGAAGACGGAAAGCAGGTCGAAGTAGATTAAGCAAAAAAAAAAAAAACATCTTGCTTTGTTAGTTCCACAAACACACAGTCACTTTGTGGAAAACTAATATGAACCATTGGATTTGCACATCGCAGGCAATTCATTTCAATGCAGAAAATCTGAACCGCCGAAGGAAAAAATAACATTCCGTAAATGATATACAGCCTGTTTGGAGCAAAAGGTTAAGGGAACCGGTATCATTGGCGGAGAGTAAAACTTCTGCTTTTCCCAGACAACTTGGAACAGCAAAGAGGACATATTCCACATTCAATAAATGGTATTTTCAAAATACAGACATCAGTGTGGAATCAGTTTTTGGCATAGCAGGACACCGAACTCATCAGCCAAAAGAGCAATTCCCTTTTGTTGAATATTTTATGCAGACCTAATAAACATGGAGTGTACATGTGGAGCCCAATGACTCTGGTAAAACCATTGATATGAGACCATGTCTTTGGTGTTTGGCCTTGGAGGGGAGACCATGCTGAGCTGTTTATGAGCCTATTGAACAAAGAATGTAGTGATCTGGCATTCCATAAACTTTAGAAGGCATTTTATTGATGATTAATGTGATTGTCAACAAATCTGCATGCAAATTGTGGGAAATGTCGAATAGCCCTGGGCTACAGAGGCTCTAGACCTGGACTAAGTCATAAAATTGTGAGGTGTGAAAAGCCACACAATTTTCCCTTATTAGAAACTATTAACTCTTTGCCTAAAGCTAATCTGATTATCTGAAGCTTGTCTGTCATCAGTAGCTCTCAGCCAAGGTCTACAGTTTCGTTTGCAGATCACTCATATATTCACATGACACACACACACACACCCCAAAAACAATGCCACAAATGCTACCTTTAGCTCCCAATAAGTTGTTACACCATTAATTCTATTTTTATTTGGTGTGATTTACACCCATTTCCTCCATGCAATAGTACAGGAAACAGATGCTAGGAATTGTTATTTTCCTAAATTCCTGGGAGATTCTGGTCAACACTGATGTGCGGGCATGGCTTTGTACTCGCATGAGAAGGGGTGGTAGACGGTGACTAAATTGACTCCCTGGTTTCCCTGCTCTGATGCTCCGTTTCCTCACAGTTTCCACATGCGTATGTCCGTTTGCCCAAAGCCAGGTTGGCCATGCTTTATGGCAGGCTTCCCTCGCGGAACAACCACTGCGTTTTCCCAGGACAAGGTCAAGACTCGCCCTCTGCTTCTGCTGCGACAGACAGGTGACGGGTGTGACGGCTGTTCCCATACAGAATATGAACTGAATACAGATGCATAGAAGAAAGTGGTCGACATACTCTGTTAAGACCCAGTTTTAGGGTAAATCATTACAAAAAAGGGAAATAATTAAAACACCCTGGAATATTGTTGTGGGTGAATAAAACCACCGTTTGTAACAATTCTAGTTAGTTTAATTACGAAATGTTCCTTGAGTCAGGAAAAAAATACTTAGGAAACATTAAGGACCTATTACTACTGTTTATGATGTCGAAGAGGATTTTGAAAACAAACGATGTAGTGTAGGCTATAGCTTCCAACCGTGTATACAATAGGTCAACTGGCTCTCTTGGAATGTGATTAGGCTACAGCAGATATTTCATAGAATACTATATAAATATGAAATTCTTATGGGACGCTTTAATCAATTGTTGTATTTTTGTTGGTGGCCCGCTCTTTGATGGTGTGCACAGTACGCATTTAGAGTGTGGCATCAACCCAATGATAATACTCAAGCCACAAATCATTCATTTTCATGGGCAAGAGCGCCATCTAGAGGAGTTTTGACATTTAAGGGAATGTTTTGACATAGATATAGGGCAGGCTATGCAGAACCCTGCTAAAAATGACAGACACCACTACCCGTTATTGTGGACCATCAAAAGTGTGCACAGTGATTTTGAAGCCAATTTGTTCACCAGTTTTAGTGATGGTTCAATCACGTATTAATGTTGTATTACTGAAAAAGCTGTTGGAATAATCATAGGAATTGCAGTTCGGCACATAGTGCCATCTACTGGTCCAATAAGCAATCAGGATAATTTACACAGTATAATCTACTGACAAAAATAATAGGTTACAATAATAAATTAATTTATTCCCCCACATAGCTCAAATGAACGCTTAACATAACACATTTTTTTTTTTTTGATTCATACCAGAAGTATGAATAAGAGCCCAAGTCTTCAAGGCCAATGTCTTTACCTCTTTTGGGGAGAAAAATTCAACATGACCGAATAGATGTGATGGCCGAAGATTCTGCATCTCAACAGTTTAGTTTGAAAGGAATTGACCAGTTGCATGAATGCTCTACATCACCTCAAGATACAGTCGGCAGCAAGCTCCTCCTCCGTGAAGATTTACTGGATAGGGAAGCTTTTGCTGACGGGGGCTACTATTACCACAGATATATAGTAAAACATTTGAGTTCTAAAATGGTTATAAAACTTGTATTAAATTATTGTGTTAAGTGCTAGCTTTAAAACCAAAGAGGATGTAATTCCCTTCTATTCCAGGAGCTGGTTACATCATTCATTTGTCTGCCAAAAAACATAATCTAGTGCAGGACTGGACAGTTGGAAGGTAGGTAGCCTAGTGGTTAGTGCATTGGGCCAGTAACAGAAAGGTTGCTAGATCAAATCCCAGAGATGACAAGGTAAAATTCTGTCAGTCTGCCCCTGAGCAAGGCAAGGTTAACCCACTGTTCCCTGGTAGGCTGTCATTGTAAATAAGAATTTGTTCTTAACTGACTTGCCTAGTTGAATAAAAAAAGGTAACTTGTTTTTATGACAGACTATATATTTATCTGCAGGCGTTTATGCATTTGGTTAAAATCCTTAAAAAATTGTATTAATGAAATTCAAATGTGTCCTTTTGAACAGTGACTGGGTCAATTATAATTGAATTCCAGTCCATTCAGGAAGTAAACTGAAATGCCAATTCTCTCCAATATTTTTCATTGACTAGAATTGACTCCAAACCTGCTTTAAGTATTTTGATGCTCAGGCACTGCATGTCATATGTACGGTGTATTAACTACCCAACTTTGCGCAAAGAAGAGCATCGTCTTAATGTGGTATTTACTCTGCGAGTTTGGGCTGTGATAAACTATTAGTCACATACAATGCGGATTACACTTGATGTCCTGCAAGATGAAAGATGACAAAAACACGTCACTCCGAGAATGTTTTATAGAACCCCAGATTGGGAGAGAAAATACTCCCACCTGTAGCTGGTACTAATGTGTGGGTTGGGTCAGTAGTCTGTGATATATCTCAGTGTCAGGGGGCTGTCACCCCATGTTCAGAGAATATGGGGTGTGATCAACAACCAAACAAACATGCTGTCCAGGGGTTGGGGCAAGGAGAAGTACACAGAGCATCAATCAAACTCCATCTGTGAGGAGCTGATACCGCAGCACACATGCCTCTACGCTCAGCTCTGCTCAGCTAACCTCCCTCAACACCCAGCCCGCTTCTGTTTTGTGCTATTTCAGTTCAAAATTTGTGATAGAATATAAATAAAAATTAAGAGGTTGCTGGTTCATACATTCCTATGCTTTGTCCAAAGCTTACTGTCAAGCGCAGAGGTGCCAAGAACACACCAACGTCAAATAGACAAAGTTGGAAAATGCATATCTAGCATCAGGAGAAAACAAATTATTCAACGTGTTCTGATAATGGTCACGTCACTCCGTTGAAGTAATGTTGAGCCCAGTGTAAAGCCAACTCCCGTTCCAGGCCTCTAAAATGCTTGTTGGGAGCATTTCCTCCTTCAATTGCACCAGGGTATGACTGACTGCCTGGTTTTTGACAGCATGAATTCGACAAATCCCCTCACATCTGCTGCTCCCCTCAAACAGCAGCGGTTGGCATGGGCTTGGACTGGGCAGCAAGACATTGTTTATGACTGCTGGGCTATCCTTGGCTGTTCCCCCTGCACAACATTTGATCAGGCGTTAATGTTTTACTTCTTAGCTGGTGCTATGGGCAAATGAGAACCCCCCCCAAAAATAAATAAAAATAAAATAATCAATGCCAATGTTACAGATTGTTCAAAATCAACATTGAGACAGAGGCTTTTTCCCATTTCAATGACATTCAGAATAAAACAAAATAATCATTGAGATCTATGGCCTCAATAAAGTAACCATTGTTGCGGTAGCATGCAGAGTATTTGCCAACTCCTACACCCAAAGGTGAGAACTCCTGGTACCAAACAAATAAAATTGTATTTGTCACGTGTTGAATACAACAGGTGTAGACCTTACTGTGAAATGCTTATGGGTGGCCATTTGATTCATTGTTCATCAGTCTTATTGCTTGGGGGTAGAAGCTATTAAGGAGCCTTTTGGACCTAGACTTGGCGCTCCAGTACCGCCTGCCGTGTGGTAGCAGAGAGAAACAGTCTATGACTTGGGTGACTGGAGTCTGACAGTGTTTTGGGCCTTCCACTGACACCGCCTAGTATATAGTTCCTGGATGGCAGGAAGCTTGGCCCCAGTGATGTACTGGGCTGTACGCACTACCCTCTGTAGCACCTTATAGTCAGATGCCGAGCAGTTGCCATACCAGGCGGTGATGCAACTGGTCAACTATTACTGTTCCTTAATTTAGGGAAAGCTCTGAAGCAGAAATAATGTTACCAGGCCTCAATCTCATTACCAGTTTAATTAAGAAATAAATGTGCTGGAACAAACACAGGTGATATGCAATCGACAGTGTCAGAGTGCAGGGTGGAACACGGGACTTATTTCATTCATGGTTATTCATGGCTATAGAATCCTTGTTTTCATCCATTGTAACAACTGTCTTAATAAAATGTTACGCTATAACAATATAATTAGTCTCTGTAGTTGGAATGATCTTTTACTTAAAAACAGTACAATAATACCATCTATAATATAACAGCACTGTAATAACCAAAACAAAGACATACCACACTACAACTCTAAATAGGCAATAAATAGAAATGAAGGTTAATGACAGTGAAATATTGTCATTTTTATTGGGGCTGTATTTTTTCCTGGCACCCTGTAATGGTAATGCCAGACATTATTCCATCCAATAAAACAGTACATGGATATGGATACTTGTCCAGATCTGATTTTCAACAAGATTCTATATTTATGGTGAAGCAGCTGATGGCAATAGCATATTCAAGTTGTACTGTCCAATGTCAACACTGACAGTGGTCAAATCCAAAACATTAACTTACGAGTATTCAGATACACATTTCAAATTGTCTGCTATTTAAAAAAAGTGTTACAAATACTGAAAAACAGTTGCATTTCCCTTCATTTTATTTTAATAAAAAAATATCTGTATTCATGAACCATACATCTGCAACAAACAAGTTAAATGCACAAAATATTTATTTTGCTTTGTAGTTATGGAAAAATACGGAAAAACCTGGTTAATGTCTAAGGGAAAAACAATCAGCTGTGGCTATTCTGGTACATTGCCTTCAGTGTCCACTAGATAGCAGACAACTTCTTTGTTTCACATGACACGTACACGGAGCGTGTTTGATTAGCCTACAAAGTCATCACAAATGTTAAAGATTATACATTATAATACAAATATTTCACTTGTATCATTGGACATTTAAATAAAAAGGTATACTATGCAGCTGAATACATTTACTCTGAATGATTGATCTTAAATCAAATCAACTTGCCAGGCCTATCCGGTTCATTATGGTAAAACCGATCCTGGATCAGTTAACGACTGCACGACCAGTTTAGACTTCCTATCACGTGGTGCAGTAGCTTCCTTTCTTCTCAGAACCAAGGAAAGAGAATACTTCGCAAAATGGAGGTGATAAATATGTTGATTGTTTATCAGTGTCTGCATATATTTGCGTTGCACGTAACAATGTAAAGTGTATTATGAGCAAACAGGGCTTTGAAAATGATGCAGCGACATAATATGCACATGATTCTAACAGCATTTTTAGGGAGGCAACATTAACGTTAGCTAGCTAACGTTAGCGCCACTGCGTTTCTCAACATTTGGCTAGCAAAATTATGCCAGTCAGAGTTCTACGGTTACAATGTTGCAGTCGTTTTGGTTTATAGAACGTATCCACATCAAACAAGTACTTGGATGTATCATTCAGTGAAATACATAGGCCAAAATTGTAGGTCAAGCCTTAGCTACAGCTTGTAACACCAGACAATGTGATGTAACCCCCAAAAATTGGTATCCAGTATACTGGGTGTTACAGGTTAACGTTGGTAGGTATAACGTTACTGTTTGGTGTAACAGAATTTTCGACCAACCTTAACGATTCGTCGAAACCGGGGTCTCATAAAAATGTCATTGTCCAGTCGCAGGAGGTCTGTTTAAATTTAGAAAATGCTCTGTCATAATAAAAAAAAAATTTGCGCCAAAAAGGAATCCAACAATGTGAGGCGTGTGTAAGCCGCCATCTTGTCTTTTTCAAGTCTTCATTCATTGATTGAGGCAGGTGGATCCACCCCAAAGTGCCGCATGTCATGACAAACACCTGTCTCGATCAACAAGAGAATACTTGAAATGGACAAGATTGCGGAGTACATGTGGTTTGATTACTTAATGGAGTCATTTTATTTTAATAATGGAGAATGTTCTAAATTCAAATGGACAAGGACATTTTATGAGACACCAGTTTCCAAGAATCTAAGACCATATTGCTAAATTTGGTCAAATTATGTGCTACACCAGACGGTACCAAACCTGTAACTCCCAGTATAATGCATACTAAACAATGTTTGGTTAAATCACATTATCTGGTTTTGCAGTCTGTAGCTAAAGCATAGACCTAAACTGTAGGACAGGCTATGTATCCCAATGAATGATACATTGAAACACTTGTCGAACTGTGGAGACATTCCACCATTCTACAAATCAAAATTACTGCAACATTGTAACTGTAGAACTCTGACTAGCAGGATGCAATTTTCTAGCCAAATGTTAGAAACGCAGATGTGCTAAAGTTAGCGAGCTAGCATTTTGTCACTGCATCATTTTCAAATACCTGTTAGCTACATATTATTTGCACTATAAAATGTATTTTTATAACACTTTTAAAGTGGCAAAACTGATTTCCCTAGAATGTCTTGGCTAATGAGAAAATTCTAACTTACATTTACACTAAGATATTGCAATCTAGGTTATTACACTGTAAAATGTTTGAAATAAGATGGTCTGTTATTCATACAATTGCATTGTTGTGTGACATGCATACCTGTTTTGAATAATTTAACAGGGTCATGAACATAGGGAGCCTGAACAGCTCAGGAAGCTGTTCATTGGGGGCCTAAGTTTTGAAACCACTGAGGAAAGTTTAAGGATCCATTTTGAACAATGGGGAAACCTCACAGACAGTGTGGTATGTATGCATTTCACAAGTGTCTGGTATTTACAATGCATTTATATGAGGAGTAATGTGAGCTAATATGTTGGTTTCATGTAGGTAATGCGGGACCCAAACAACAAGCGCTCGAGAGGGTTCGGCTTTGTAACATACTCCTGTGTGGAGGAGGTGGATGCCTGCATGGCAGCTCGCCCTCATAAGGTGGACGGACGTGTTGTTGAACCTAAAAGGGCTGTATCGAGAGAGGTAAGCAAACTCTGCTTCACATTAATTTGCCATTGTCAAAATGTGACAAGTGTGTGCTCACTGCTCAGCTTTTCTTCTGTCACAGGACTCTAACAGACCGGGTGCCCACCTGACGGTGAAGAAAATATTTGTTGGGGGGATCAAGGAGGACACACGGGAGGACCATATCAGGGAGTACTTTGAGACCTACGGGAGGATCGAGACCATTGACATTATGGAGGAACGCGCAACTGGGAAAAAGAGGGGATTCTGCTTTGTCTCATTTGATGACAATGACACTGTGGATAAAATTGTTGGTACGTAATGGGGTTGTTGTCGCTTTGAATTGCTCATTTTTAAATATCAGTAAACATTCCTTTGCTGAGGATTTAGCTTGTTTTCTTTTCAGCTCAGAAATACCATACAATAAACAGCCACAACTGCGAAGTCAGAAAAGCACTCCCAAAACAGGAAATGGAGGCGTCCAATCAGAGGAGTAAGCATAATAACCCATCTTTATTTGTCCAAATGTATGAATGTTTTAGAGTGGCACATATAGAACATACTTCAGTGTCAATATTGGGATTTTTCTTTTTAGATAGGGGTGGTGGCTCTGGAAACTTCATGGGCAGAGGTGGTAACTCTGGTGGTGGCAACTTTGGGCAAGGTAAGTCCCTTTTCCATTTGATATGTGGATACATTTGGAACCGTAATCCCACCAGCAATGTAAATGGAATTATCTTGTGTGTTACAGGAGGCTACGGTGGCGGAAGAGGAGGGGATGGATACAATGGATACGGTGGAGAGGGTCAGTATTTACGTAACGGATCATCAGATAAGGAGCGGGAACTTGATGATGCATTTCTAAAAGAGCGCTTGCTCAAATCTGAACGCTTTTCTGTCCAGGTGGAAACTACAGTGGGGGACCTGGCTACAGAGGTGGACGTGGTGGCGGGTATGGGGGAGGAAGTCCTGGGTATGGTAACCAGGGAGGAGGCTTTGGAGGAGGATATGATAACTACAACGACAGAGGCAACTTTAGAGGTACGAACACCTGTTTTAGCCTGTATATATTGTCATGCCACATAATCTGTTTGAATGAGCTGAACCCACAGTAATTGGATGTGACGACATTATTCTAAAACTAAATCCCTGTGACTCGTAGGGAACTTTGGTGGTGGAAGGGGCGGAAATTACAATGACTTTGGCAACTACGGAGGACCACAATCTAGCTATGGTCCCATGAAGGGGAACAACTTTGGTGGCAGAAACTCTGGTGGTGGCCCCTATGGAGGTGAGTATTCTCTCGCTGAGCTAGACGAGGTGATGTGCTGTCTGATGTTGTGATGACACAACCCTCATCTGTCAATCATTTGTTTATTCCAGGTGGCTACGGCTCAGGCGGTGGAAGTGGGCATGGCTACGGCTCACAGCGATATTGATACTATGACGCTCGGGTAAGTTCCGTTTGAAAACACTGAGCATACCTGACTGTATAGTACAGTGTGAGCCCACGCAACACTAGAATAACTATTTGTTTTATCCTGTATCCATTCAACAGGCTTCAGTTCTTAGCAGGAGAGGAGATGAGCAAGGATTTGTCAGGAAAGCTGCAGGTTACTGTACTTTTAGGCAGTCGTCTGAAAGCATGTAGAGGAACAGAAGTCAGAAAGTTATTGCAGCTTTAACGGAAACTAATCCTAAGAAAGACTGTACACACAAACTACAAAGTGCAAGGGTGTAGCTAGTACCTTATTTGTGGTAGATGTTCCCCCACTTTATAATTGTTCCTTTTGTGCATCTGAAGTGTATGTATTGTTGTGCCTGTGGAATCAGGAGTTTTAAAAAAATAAAAAAGTATTTCGAACTCCAGTCAGTTTTGAATAGTCCTACATTTATTTTGCTGTAGATTGATAGATTTTCTATGGTCTTCTCATCTTTGTCGTTTTTGAAGAACTTGGTCCTGTCAGAAGGGCCTATACGCATCAGGCCCTCAAATAAGCTAGAGCTGTCTTTTTTTTTCTTTTGAAGTTAATATGATTGCAAGTCTTTGTATCAAGTGTATTATGATCTGTATTTCAAGAACCCCATGTATTTTATTAGTGACAAGTGGTTATAAGTAGTGCAGACAACAATTTTAAGGAAATGTGTTTTACACTACTTGTATGCAGTAAACAGAATTCTAGATTGTAAAAAATATTTTGACAAGTGGAAAAAAGTTTAATAAAGTTGTGTAGTAAAGTCTTTTGAAGTATAGTGCATCATTGGCTCAGAGAGATTGAAGGATTTGATTCTTGTCATGTCCGTCATCACTAATCAAGTGTAGCAAATCAATATCCTCAGAAGTATGTTTTGTTTTCTCTGAACTTTGAAAGATTCATTTTTTTCCCTGCCTGGATGGAAAGGGAGTCTTGGCTAGTCCTAGGGCGAGGGACACGCATCGCCTAGCCAGGATTGCACTAGTAGGATTGTTACAGCTACAAGCCACTTCAGTTGGGCCTCAGCGGGTCAGTATGGAAGATTGCAGAGTGTTTTTTCAGACAGGACCTCTTCGGTCCCAGCACAGTGGACATGTCAGCATGTTGTGAGAAAAAAGAGAAGGCAGCACCGAGAGCCACACCCTTGGAGGAAAGCATATTCTAGCAAAAAAAGTAACTAGAGTTCCTGGACACATAGAGATCCTGTTGAGTTAGATATGGCATTTTACCAGGAAGTTCTTACTAGCTTTCAGACCTTACAGGGGAAAGGGAAGTGAGTATTTCACAAGCAGTGGTAACATAAAGAAGATGCAGGTAAGAGTAACCACTTTGCTTGGTTTACAGATCGTGAAAGAAGCATTACGACTACTCTTAAAGGCTGAAAATCTAATGACACGATTACATGGACATTTCTGGATGGGTAAGACTTAAGTAAATCTCAAAGTATACTGCAAGTTGTAAGACTGCACACACCAACATTCAAATAGGGGTGAACAATTGCTGTTGAATATGGAATCCCTTCTCAGTAAAATGGTACCATTCACTACATCTTTGGCCATTTTTAAGGATCTCTTGCATTTCTTGCACAGCTCACTGATCTCTGGGAGTCTGCAGAACAGACTTTACATTCACGCAGGCTTACATTACAGGTATCTTGATATTTTGCTCTGCATCATTTTAAAGATTTTCTATACATCGCTTTGAAAGGTAACATTTAAAAAGTGTAACTTAATTAAGGATGATGATTTTTTTCACCCCCTGGTCAGACAAGGTAGGTATCATATATACTAGTTTGAATAAATTAATCCAAGTATGCATGTCTATTAGATGTGTTTCTTGAATAAAGACATCTCTCCTAAAAGGAATTAGTGATATTTTATGTACAGTACCAGTCAAAGGTTTGGACATAACTTCATTCAAGGGTTTTTATTTATCCTTACTATTTTCTACGTTTTAGAATAATAGTGATGTCAAAACTATGAAATAACACAATAATATAGTAACCAAAAAAGTGTTAGACAAATCAAAATATATTTTAGATTCATCAAAGTAGCCACCCTTTGCCTTGATAGCTTTGCACACTCTTGGCATTCTATCAACCAGCTTCACCTGGGATGCTTTTCCAACAGTCTTGAAGGAGTTGCCACATATGCTGAGCACTTGTTGGCTGCTTTTCCTTTACTCTGCGGTCCATCTCAATTAGGTTGAGGTTGGGTGATTGTGGAGGCCAGGTCATCTGATGTAGCACTCCATCACTCTTCTCCATGGTCAAATAGCCCTTACACAGCCTGGAGGTTTGTTGGGTCATTGTCCTGTTGAAAAACAAATGATAGTCCCTCTAAGCGCTAACAAGATGGGATGGGTTTATCGCTGCACAATGCTGTAGTTGCCATGCGGGTTAAGTGTACCTTGAATTCTAAATAAATCACCAGCAAGGCACCATCACACCTCCATTATTCACGGTGGGAACCACACACAGGGTCCTGTGTGGCTCAGTCGGTAGAGCATGGCGCTTGCAACGCCAAGCGTCGTGGGTTCGATTCCCGATGGGGCCACCCATATGTAAAAGTAATGGCCCCAGCCGACTTGTAAGTCGCTTTGGACAAAAGCGTCTGCTAAATGGGATATATTTTATTTTATATTTAAGTGGAGATCATGCGTTCACCTACTCTGCGTCTCACAAAGACACAGCGGTTGGAACCAAAAATCGCTAATTTGGATTCAACAGACTAACCATTGCTCGTGTTTCTTGGCCCAAGCAAGTCTTCTTGTTATTGATGTCCTTTCATAGTGGTTTCTTTGCAGCAATTTGACCATGATGGTCTGATTCATGCCGTCTCCTCTGAACAGTGGATGTTGATGTGTCTTACTTAAACGCTGAAGCATACATTTGGGCTGCAATTTCTAAGGCTGGTAACTCCAAGGAACATATCCTCTGCAGTTGAGGTAACTCGGGGTCTTTCTTTCCTGTGGCGATCCTCATGAGAGCTAGTTTCATCATAGCGCTTAATGGTTTTTGCGACAGCACTTGAAGAAACGTTCAAATTCTTGAAATGTTCCGGATTGACTGACCTTCATGTCTTAAAGTAATGATGGACTGATGTTTCTCTTTGCTTATTTGAGCTGTTCTTGCTATAATATGGACTTGGTCTTTTACCTAATAGGGCTATCTTCTGTATACCCCCCTACCTTGTCACAACGCAACTGATTTGGCTCAAACACATTAAGGAAAGAAATTCCACAAATTAACTTTAGCAAGGCACACCTGTTGATTGAAATTAATTCCAGGTGACTACCTCATGAAGCTGGTTGAGAGAATGCCAAGGGTGTGTGAAGCTGTCATCAAGGCAAAGGGTGGCTACTTGGAAGAATCTCAAATATATAAAATATATTTTGATTTGATAACACTGTTTTGGTTACTACATGATTCCATAGGTGTTATTTCATAATTTTGATGTCTTCACTATTATTCTACAATGTAGGAAGTATTAAAAATAAATAAAAACCCTTGAATGAGGTGTGTCCCAACTTTTGACTGGTACTGTATGAAAAGTGATTTGAGATTATCCATTTATTGAGAACGCTGTGAATACTCTATGTGAAGCAAACATGATCTCTTTGTTTTGTTAGCCTCAAAGCCTCCGAAAAGATTGGTTTGAGAGAGGGCGGAGAAAGAAGGCTTGGCGTTCAAAGGTAATGTATGTGGGTGAAAGGGCCTGGAACTGCAAATACTACAATGTGCAGTGCTATGCTTTTTTCCAATGTGTTTGTTCACTGGACCTTTTGGAAGTCGTCATGCATGGTTCACATGAAGTGTAGCTGAATAATGGAGGTAACTGTTATAGACCTGAATAAATGCAGTTGGAACCAGAGCCGTACAAGGCATTCATAAAGTGTTGAGACCCCTTCACTTTATCCACATTTTGTTACGTGACAGCCTTACTCTAAAATTCATGAAATTGCCCCCCCCCTCTAATTTACACGCAATACCCCGTAATCACAAGTCAAAAACAGGTTAAGACATTTTTGCAAATGTATTAATAAAAAAAGTATCACATTTACATAAGTATTCAGACCCATTACTCTGTACTTTGTTGAAGCACCTTTGGCAATGACACCCTCGAGTTTCTCCCATTCTTTGCAGATCCTCAAGCTCTGTCAGGTTGGATGAGGAGTGACGCTGCACAGATATTTTCAGGTCTCTCCAGAGATGTTCGATCAGGTTCAAATTCGGGCTTTGGCCTTCAGAGACTTGCCAAAGCCACTCCTGTGTTGCCTTGACTGTGTTCTTAGGGTCTTTGTCCTATTGGAAGGTGAACCTCCGCCCTAGTCTGAGGTCCTGAGCACTCTGGAGCAGGTTTTCAACAAGTATCTCTTTGTACTTTGCTCCGTTCATCTTTCCCCCGATCCGGACTAGTCTCCCAGTCCCTGCCTCTGAAAAACATCCCCACAGCATGATGCTGCCTCAACCATGCTTCACCGTAGGGATGGTATTGGCCAGGTGATGAGCGGTGCCTGGTTTCCTCCAGATGTAATGCTTAAAATTCAGGCCATAAGTTCAATCTTGGTTTCATCAGACCAAAGAATCTTGTTTCCATCGTCTGAGAGCCTTTAGGCGTCTTTTTGCAAACTCCAAGCAGGCTGTCGTGCCTTTTTGCTGAGGAGTGGCTTCCGTCTGGCCACTCTACCATAAAGACGCCTAACTGGTGGAGTGCTGCAGAGATAGTTGTCCTTCTGGAAGGTTCTCCCATTTCCACAAAGGAACTGTGGTGCTCTGACAGTGACAATTGGATTCTTGGTTACTTCCCTGACCAAGGCCCTTCTCCCCCGATTGCTCAGTTTGACCGGGCGTGCCAACTCTAGGAAGAGTTGGTGGTTCCAAAATTCTTCCATTTAAGAATGATGGAGGCCACTGTGTTCTTGGGGATCTTCAACGTTGCAGAAACGTTTTGGTACCCTTCCCCAGATCTGTGCCTGACATTATCCTGTCTCTGAGGCAATTCCTTCGACCTCATGGCTTGGTTTTTGCTCTGACGTGCACTGTCAACTGTGAGACCTTATATAGATATGTGTGTGTGTTTGCAAATCATGTCCAATCAATTGAATTTACCACAGGTGGACTCCAATCAAGTTTTAGAAACAGTTCAAGGATGATCAATGGAAACAGGATGCACCTGAGCTCAATTTCGAGTCTCATAGCAAATGGTCTGAATATTTACGTACATCAGGTATTTCTGTTTTTTATACATTTGCAAACATTTCTAAAAACCTGTTTTTGAATTGTCATTGTGGGGTTTTGGATGTATATTGATGGGGGGGGGGGTAGAATAAGGCTCTAACGTAACAATGTGGAAAAGGTGGAAGGGGTCTGAATACTTTCCGAATGCACTGTATATTTAGTTAGGACTACTTGTATAATATTATTCAAATTCTAGACATTCAGTTAGATAGCATTGTTTAAATTCTCCCCAATGTTAATGGGGCGCTAGCATGGCTGTAATAGAATGTTGAAGTGTTATGTCTGGTTGGAACTATGTTTTATTTAAGTGTTTTGGCTTTCACAAAATATTTTTATAGATTTTTAAAAGATTCAGTTCATAATATTCAAAACTAAGTTTAATGTACATCATGGGCTTTCTGTTTTGTGGACAATAAACAAGACTATTGAAAAAAAAAACGAAGGTCTAACATAGATCAACCCAATAGCTGTTTTGATTACATTGTGAATGGCATTTGAATCCCTGTAAACCGTTTTGGTTTGTTCTGTTTTGAAAGACACATAGTTACGCAAATCCCAGTCAGCAAAGTCATTATGTTCATCTGGCATACATTGTTGCATATTATCAAATCCAACTTTATTTATATAGCAAAATTCTTACAAATTCTTTTCAAAGTGCTTAAATAAAATTAAAGGTGTAAAGATCAAACGTTTCTATGCAAATATAAAATCAAGATAGACATTAAGAGTAAAATAGCAGTGGATAGGAAATTGAATGCAGAAAAAGCGGATAAAAGTTCCTAATATTGGTAAGACAAATAAAAGCACTTTAGTTAATAGCATGGATAAAATGGTATGTCTTAAGACAAATCTTAAGAATCATCAGTTTTCGAGGACCTAAGATCCGGCAGGCTATTCCAAAGACCAGGACCGTAGTGTCTGAAGGCAGCCTCACCAGTTTTGGTTCTGACATTTGGAATGACTAAAAGACCAGTGCCAGAAGATATATCAGACATTAAAAGCATATCAGACATGTATTCGGGTGCAAGGCCATGTAGTGCTTTATAAATCAATATAGATTGTGTTTAGGCTGATATAAAACTTAAGAGTAACTGACGAAATTTCATTGTTTATTTCATTTTATAAACTGGGTCATTCGAGCCCTGAATTGGCTGACAGCCGAGGTATATGTTTATTTTATTTAACCTTTTATTTAACTAGGCAAGTCAATTAAGAACAAATTCTTATTTACAATGACGGCCTAGGAACAGTTTAGGGGCAGAACGGCAGAGTTTTACCTTGTCAGCTCGGGCCAACGCTCTAACCACTAGGCTACCTGCCGCTGAAAATTATATCAGACGGTAAACCACAGGTATGACAAAACATTTGTTTTTACTGCTCTAATTACATTGGTAACCAGTTTATAATAGCAATAAGGCACCTTGGGGGTTTGTGATATATGGCCAATATACCATAGCTGTGTCCAGGCACTCCGCATTGCATCATGCAATATATCACACCCCCTCTGGCCTTAAGCAGAAAAGGGTCAGAAGATACAAAATAAATGGAGCTGCAAATCAAAGAGTAAAGTTTATAAAACAGACTTTTAAGTAACAGTGATTGCAACAATATAATTTGCATACTAAAACATGATATATACAATTCACATTTTCATATCTCAATAGCAAATAATGTATAAATGTATTTACAAGCAATATCAGTAAAACAACCTTAGATGAAAGTGGAGACCAGTACAAAAAAACTAAAATGTCCAAAATATTATAAAGGCATTCAAGGAGAGTAGGCAAGGACTATATAATAGTTCTGCTATTTTACTAACGCTTAAAGCCAAGCATCTACAACGTTATTCTTTGCATAGTATTATTACTAATGCAGTACCAAGTAGTAAAGCAGAGAAGTGCTAGTTGTCATTTTTCTTGAAAAGCATTTTTTTAATGCGGGGGACGAGGAAGACTGTGCCATCGGTGGTCTGCTGGAGGGAGTACTCGGACGGGGAGTAGGGCTTCCCTTCCTCATCCCTCACTAGACTGAACACCTCCAGGTACAGGGTGTTAAGCTCCTGCTTCATCTGCCGCAAGCTGCTGTAATTCTTGGTCTTCTCTCTCTGCAGTCGCTCCTTTTCCTCCTTCAGTGAGTCCAGGTCATACTCCAACTCCACGATGTTCTCCATCTTGCGTTTGCGGCAGTTCTGGGCAGCCACCTTATTCTTTCCCCGCCGGCGGATGTCTCTGACCAGGGCCAGCTGGGCCTCGTTGAGCTGGTGCTTGGACATCATCTCGTTGAAGTCGTCCACAGGCAGGTTGATGATCATGTCCACAGTGAAGGGGATCTGGAGGGCCTTGGCACGCTGCTCGTCTCTGGAGAGACGCTTCTCGGAGCGTCTCCTCTTCTTGTCTTTGGTGAAGGGGGGATCGTTGTGGCCAGTCTCCTCATCTGGCTCTGTCTTGCCATGTTTGGGCTTTTTGTCCTGCTGCTGAGCTGACACAGAGGGAGAAGTCTGGAAACCATCCGGTTGGAAAGACAGTGAGAACATCTCGGAGTAGTCAGACTCTGCACTCTCAGGGTTACTGTCCATCTCCTCCATGTCTGAATCGCTGTAGCCACCAAAGGATCCGTCCCCATACATCGATTTCTCAGGGGAGCTAGCATGTGGACTTGCCTCCACAGACACACCTGAGTCCGAATCTGGAAATTCTGGCATTATCTCAGTTTTGTTTCCTCTGTCAAATGCTTCTCTAGGAGAAAGGTCATGTAATTCCATTGGTGTAAAAGTAGGCTTGTGTGATATCTCTGCCAAGGAGTTACCTCCATGTCCTTGGCCACAAGGCAGGGTGACACTGGTCACTTTTGTGTTGACAATGTCTTGATAAAATACATCACAGAAAGTTGCTGCACTGAAGTTAGTATTTAGGTCTGGAGCCTTTAGGGTCATCTGATTGAGGTGGTCAAGAGGAGCCATGTTGGGAAAGCTCTCCTCAAAGGCGTTGATGAATTCAGGTGGGCAGACCTCTGCTGCATTTGACGCCACCTCTGCCAGGTTGGGCAATGGGTAGAAGCTGTAGTTTGGATCCTGCACCTCAGGGGTGGTGTTAGTGGGCAGATATCCTCCTGTCTGATCCAGTGTGTCCTTCATTTGCATATTCAGGCATTGCTGGAAAACAAGATTCAGAAGAGTCACAACAAATCCAGTAACCCATGCAGTTTATCAGTCGTCAAGATGTAACATTATAGTAAAATGCAGTATAGTACCATCACATGGACTAGCTGTTGTTCAGCGTTTACTAAGACTTTGTTTCAAACCTTTGTATTTTATTCTCAATAGTAGTTGAAACTTTGCACAGGTTCAATATTCCAAATAAATTGCGAATCCTTAATTGATCAACATCTTAGCATGAAATTTTGCACTGTACTTGTACTGTACGTAAAGTATTTTCTGGTTTGCTTCCATGCTACTACCTTCATCCACTGCTAAACATTAGAGCGCTATTTAAGTGTTACTAAGGACACAAGCAGCTCTGAGGCAACAGTGCTCTGTGGAAACCTGATCACAGTGGATTTAGCTGTATTATCTGCTTCTGCTATGTGTCCCATTCAAACACACAGGACAAAGGTGAGTAGGTTCTCTCATGCATGGCTGCTGCAATCCATGCATTCTTTGGGTGTTTTTTTACACCACTGAGCATCGTGCCATTGAGGTGGTAGAATCTGCCTATTGTACCTGCAGCTCAGGAAGGGACAAAAGCTCCATCCAGGCCTGCTCCAAATCTGGGGAGGTCCTCTGAGGGGGCTGGGAGGCTGGGAGGAGGGGTGGCTGGGTCAAAGCTGGTAGCTCACATGCCATGTTTGGGGCTGGCGCTACGGTGACGTCCAGACAGACGGAAGCGGTCTACAATAGAAAAAAAGGGGGGGAACACTGTAAAAGACCGGAACAGACATGAGATATTGTTTTTTAATTTGTTTGAGGGATATATATTTTTTAATCTAAAAGTGAATGTATTCTTACTGCCGTAGCCTCTACCAGTGGGAAGGTCTCTGCCAGCAGCTGCATACATTCATCAAATGACATGGCATCTCCGTCTTCTGTGAAGCTGACATTCTGAAGGGAAAGATTCAAAGTATATGTAACCCCTCTTGCAAAAGAATAGGTAGGAATTTGAACAGAGTGCGCTACCTAGACGAAGGTCTTCACAGATTAGTTTCTAAAGAGACAAATCCACCAATGCAAAACTACAGAGCCACCTGTTTTTCCCTAATTACACTGGATGAGGTGGTTACCTAGCTACAGCGGAGCTGCACCCAACCCAGTGCAGGGAGGGCAGTGGCCAGCCTCTGACATGACTGACAGCTGTGTGTGTACTGTACCTGTGTGACTTGACGGGATGCGGCGGTGGTGGCAGACTGCGGTGACTGGCTGCTGGGTGCAATGCGGGGCACGAACTCCCCTGTCTCCTCATCCAGCTGTAGCTGAGCCAGCAAGGCCTTCTCCTGTTCTCTCAGCAGCTGCTGCCTCTTCTCCTCCTCCTGCACCCGCTGCCGCTGCAACTCATGCTCCTTCTGACGGTGGCAGTAGTCAAACACCTCTCGCCCTGCGCCCAGGTCAATGTCCTGCCTCCACAGGATGTCGATTAGGTCCACGTCCTGCCAAGAGACAACAGGTTAGACTGGAACTCACAAAACACCATACACGAGGAGATTGTGCACTATGAACAAGGAAGTGTGTGCCTGCTGTGAAGTAGCATGGCTACTGGCTCTCGCTACAGTGCCACACCCCGTCCCTTTGGGTGTCTGTCCTACGACGACTGGCTAGAATGTAATGAGGAAGAAGCCGCCTGAATAATAGAGGAACTTCTCCATTTCCCCAGAGTTCAGTCCCCACCCACAGAGTGCATCTTAGCTGCTTTCCAGGCAGAGGAGCAAATAATAATTGAAAAGACAACAGGTCAAATGTAATATTGTTGCATCTCTCTCTGTTGTATCAGTAGCTTAGACCAAAAACGAATTACATCAATGATCACTCTGAGGAGAAAAGTTCATTCATACAGCTTGAAATGTAATGTGGTTTACTTTTTATTTGATATACCACAATGCACCACAAGGTCACTACATTCACTACTGTATTTGAAGAACCGTATTGCGTTGAGACCTGGCAATAAGAGTTTAGTACGGATATGTTCAGAGGAAGTGCTTACTGTATTCCACACTGGTGTATAGCACGTTTTATAACAAGATCATTTGGTCCTCCACTTCTACCTCACTGTGGCCGATGTTTATTAGCTTTCTGCGTGTAAATTCAGGAATGTCCAGAGATAAACTGTGCTGGTCTCCCTTGGGCCTTTTAACATCCATTACACAAACCTTATTTACAGAAGGAAGTGTTTCACAAGGGCCTTGGGAGATTGCATAAACCGAACATTAGGTCACACTGAAAGCTCTGAGCATGTGACTGTTTGTTTCTGGGTAATAAAGGCAAACTATACATTCAGAGAGATTTGGTCACATGAACAGAACAGAGAGAGGACAGAGGATATAAAGAGAGACAGATCAGATGACTAACAAAGCAGAAGTAAGTAGTGTAAAGAGGATGTGGATTTGGAACTTGATGTTATTAACACTGATCGATTTCAACTTAGCTAACTCTGTATCGTAAAAGGAATGAGCACAAGTAATTAATTTGTTACTGTGTAGACCAAATCAAGTGTTAAACATGACCATTATAAGTTCAACCCATGACCTCTTATTCAGAAATGGGTTTAATAAACAATAAACATTGGCTTTCTGTTTGTGTGCATCAGATGTGCAGTGCTGCTGACTACTTTTTAACCCTATTTGCCTTGGTCGTTACGTCAAAGCAGAAGGTCTGGTTAGGGCAATAAGTCCCACTATTAATCTTGTTCAGAGGAGTGAGTACACGCAACCATAAATTATGACTGTGGAGACTAGGAAGAATGGCCTAAACTGACCTAACAGCTGCTGGATGAAAGCAGCTTTTGTGGTCAGCCATGTTTTCTCCTTTCAAAAACAGCAGATTGAGTCCATGTGTCATGCCTTTAGCCCACACAACTATCAGTTGCAGTCTAGAAGAGTGAAGAAATCTTGAAAAGGACAATGCCTTGTTTATAGACACTTTCATCATACAGGATCAATGAATTCTGTCATAAAAGGCAAATGAACTTTATCGAGTTTCATCAACACATTTCATAATCCCTTTTGAATAAAATAAAATGACTGGAGCCACTTTAAGCTTTTCATGTTGTCAATGACACTTCAACTCCACTCATTCATGCAGAGATGAGTGATTTGTGTACATTCACAAATTACTGATCCTCCCTCTCAAAAAAGGATGATGTAACTGTGAATGGAAGATGTTGACTTCCATTGGGACCATTTTGGTAAATTGTTTGGATGAGCGACTTCACTTTTTAAACTCAGTAACTATTTTGTTATGAACTATCTTGGTGGAGTGAAGTATTTATCCACAAAATACTTGTGAAACATTCTGGTTAGTTCACTGATATTTTGCAATAGTACTTGAATGTAATAAGCTATGGGAACTGGGTATGTAAAAAGAAATGCTCATTTTCCTGGTTGATTCTGCAAGTTAGTGTAAATAAAAGCTTTTCCATTCTCAAACAACATCTCTTTGTTTGAATCCCAGACACTTTGAGTAGCTGATTTTTCATCTCAGAATGTGCAGCAACAGAATAAAAACATATTAGGGGTATAGACACCACTTTTAAAAACAAGCCGACCACCGATTCCAACAGTACAGGAATTAAGTGACAGTAAAACAACTGATTTGTGGATCTATATACATAATTCCTTGATACCTAAAAAAAAAAAAATCAAAAATTATAAAAGTTGTATATTAATTAACATACTTTTCCTTTGTCAAGGCAAATTGTTCAAAACACAATCAGATGAGTTTGGTTTTGGAATAAGGCCTTTACTCCAACACCATCTTTTTTTTTCTCCAAATGAAGAAACACATCCGGTTACAATCCTACTGCACATTCCCCAACGCAGGTTTACTCTTTAATCTAGGGGAACCTGTCGTCAATTGATTACTAGATTAACGTGTTATTAACTGTTTGTAAACCAAGGCCAGCTGCAGAACTACAACCACTTCTGGGTTATTCTAATAAAGAATAGCCTACGCATTTGTTAATTTGACACAGTTGGCCATATGTCCAGAGAACCTATGTACATAGAAAATAAAATAAATTCCAAGATTAGCTGGGACAAAGAGACGTTGTTTGAGAAAGGAAAGGGAAGAGCATTTATTTACACTAACTTGCAGAATCCACCAGGAAATGGAGCATTTATTTTTTACAAACCCAGTTCCCATGGCTTACTACATTGAAGTGCAATCGTACAATCAACTGTATATATGGAGCAAAGGTAGGCCTATGGATGCCATCTACGGGCACACAGGATGGGGCTCTAGTGGCGCATTGGGAGATTCCGACGGCCAAAAAACAAGCACACCGACATAAACATAAATGGGCTGTCTGGGGAAAACTTTCGTCATCTTGGCATATTTTTTACTTGACAATAATTTCATCATTACACATATGGATTACGATATTAAGCGGATATTCAACTGTTATTTTTCGCCCAATTGAGTTGTATGCACCGGGCAGACAACCATCCATGACTTTGCAGAAATCTCTATGAACAGACCTGTCGACTACAGCGCAGAGACGGAAATTGTAGCCTAGTGCTAGAAACGCGACTGCAAAACTACAGCACAACAAGCTCACATATGATTATGATAGGCTATAGGCTAAGAAAGCATATGTACGATTCGTTTCATTTAATTAATTAAATAATATACGGATTATTATGGAAAATGCACATTAGGTTGAATTTGACAGTTTGTTCATATCAGGTAACATGAGTGTAGGCCTTATTTCATTTCAATAGTTTGAACTATCCATTAAATAGTTTTTCGACTGTAGGCCAAGGAACATTTTATCAATATATCAACCTTGAGATGTTTTAAAAAGCCTACTGAGTTGAATATAGTAGCCAATAACAACATAATATTTACCTGTTGACTAGGATTCATTTTATGCATCTCAGTTTCCATCATAGTGGATAGTTGGCTTGTCCCTTCGTAAAGAAAAACCCAATAGGCCTATATAAAAATATATATTTGTAATCCTTCACAGAAATATAAAATGGTGGGCTATCCGAAGGCGAGGAGTCCGGCCCAGCAATGTTTTGACTATGAAGGAAATAGTGCTTCTAATCTTGTGAAAGTTTACGGAAAACCCCAAGCAGTCTGATAGCCTTGCCCACAAGTTGCGTCAGCCAGTCAAGGGCTCCGAGAGAGCTGCGCTGGGATCGTCCCACTCAACGTCCTATTGGTTCGATAAGGCCAGTTTGTGGCTGTGCTCCGGACAGCCAATGTTACATTTGCTTCACGTTTATAAACAAGTCATTTGTTATTTAACCAAAAAAATTAAAAGTGTATTCAAGAAGTGTCCAGATACATTTACATAATATCTGCCACCATGGATTCATGACACTAGAAGAGGTATTTTTGATAACAGCATCTTGGTTGACTTATGAACTAATATAAGAATTACAGTTATTACAATGTACTTACAACAGTTTTTATAACTATTGTCAGCATTGTTCCAAAATGTAAGGCACATTTACCAATTGTATCACCTTGACAGACTAAATACCCACATTTATTTAATGCAGAATGCTATATAGCTGCAGTGAATAGACTTGCAAACTGCATTTGTGTACAGGCTAGGACTATAGGTTACAATGGGAATCAAGTATGTAATGAAGAAAATAAGGATTAGAAACTGAAACTATAATACGGAACAATTGTTAGTCAACATTGATATCTGTAGTTGTCTGCAGTAGGCCCAAATCAGCTCACAGCTAATCCAACTAGGAGAGAGATGGGATGGCAACTCCTGAAAATCGATCTATTAAATAGCGACCTCTTCTGGTTTAGATGACGCCTAAGTATTTCATTCATTTGTACAGTAGCCTAACCTATACTACAGCAGGCCCCAGGCCCTCCCCTTGCACACTCTGTAGACTCAGCCACACCATTGACACAGTTGGCTTAGTATACGTTATTCAAATGTAAAACGGAGATGGTGCACAGTCATAGCCTCACATGCTTCCTTTTGCTTGAGACCCTGCAAAGACAGACTGTTGACTCAAGACCAGATGGTAGCCTCTCCTGACGCTGCTCTATGTTCACGTCCGTGGGCGTGACGTAGCGTTTGGCCGGAGCAAGGAGTTTGGGTAGCCAGGCAAATGGTAGTCTACACACGGTTTCCTTTGAAATTGACGACCAGGGTTAGATACCCAATCTATTTTTTAAAAAGCCTATGAAATATTATTTTACATAAAAGTAGGCTATAGGCTACACAATAATTTATATTTTCAAAACAATCGAAAAATTTCACATTCTCCAATATAGCCTAGTTGTATGCACACACGTTGAAAAAAATAAGAGTATCATTATATTATCCTTCCCATCATCCATAACTTGATATTTAGGTATAGGTCTTCATTATTTAAAGTAAATAAGGTATGCCTTTGCTGAAACATTATGCTGGAATATTACACTAGTTACAAGGAGATCCTTGACAGCGCCGATGTAGTATAACATTCTGACACGAGTGCAATAGGAGGTTGGGACCACATTGCAATTATAAGCAGCGTTTGAAACGTCTTGTAATGTGGTGGTCTTTAAACCACGCTCTCTGACACGTATATGTAAAGAGCCTCACTATATCTCTAGCTATGCCTTACCTATACAGTGCAGCCCACTGTCCCACTATCTGAATTCAAATGACACTACATGGATTTTTCTCTCAAGCGCGCCCACGAATACGCGTTCACGTTTGGCAGCTCCACGTCGACATTCTTCCAGCTGTGCACAGGGCTGAAGGAAGAAGAGGTGAAAGCGGCGTGAAGCCAGCTATAAGAACACTGTATGTAGGCTCCAACGAGGGACGTCAACCGTGAAATGGAGAAGAGGAAAATCTCCTGGTTTTTTTTTTTACAGTTAGTCCTGCAACAATTGTATATAGCCCACTGTTTTTTTTGTTGCATTTTATGATCTTTTTGCCCTCGTGCTGGATTGCAGCTGGCCCCCTTTAACAGCTCTCACTTCTGCCAGGTACAGTATGATCAGTTGCTTTTCTTGCTTCTTATTATAGTTTTCTCACATTTCGAATAGGAAGCTATGGCATTTCACATCTGCTAATCGAATTCCAACATCTTTTAATTCACTGTTTGATGTTGGTCTTTGTAACTTCATTGCAGTTAGCAACTCTCCAAACTTTATTTTATATAAACTTGTATGCTAAACTGAAGTGGAAAATGTAATGTTTGCCTTGTTTTACAGGTAGACCGTGTATTTATTATTTTAATTGTAAACTTCAGTCTGTGGCTTGTGGAAAAACTCAACAAATCGGCTATACATTTGCATAATGAATGTGGGTGTATTACTCCAGGAGGGAAATATTCAGCGTAAAGAAATACAGGATTTCCAAATTTGGAACCTTTAGACACGTCATCTGTTCTACATATGAAGTGTCTGAATTGTTCACTTTACAACCTTGAAGATAGTCAAAGTTGAACTGCAAAGTAAACACAAAGAAAAGCTTGATTCCCGCATACTGTATAATATTTTATGATTTAATCATTTCTGTGGTGGTGGGTTGGTGGCAGAGTGTGAGAATCAATCTAAGTTCCCAACAGCAGGCTTCTCAATCACTCTATTCTATGTTGTCTTAATAGGCTCAGAGAGTTACTGGCTTACTCTTCTAAGTTTCATTTAATGCACTTTTTTAAATCACTCAGCTGTGACTGATTCCATTTAAAAAATAAATCTCAAATCATGTTGGATTTAACTTCGGTTAGGTCTCAATATTGTGTTGAGAGAGTCGGCTTAACCTCACAATTACATATTTTCCACACTATTATGTTAAATCAAAGTGTTCACCAAGCAAGCACACCAATGGGAAATGTAGCTACTGCATTTCACTCTCTTGTTATATGTTGCAGGTGAAGGAGTGGTGAAATGGGTTGGCACAAAGGAATAGCCTACGATGTGGCACTCTGGCTTTCCAAGTAAAGTTCTGTGATACACTTCGACTCTAATTGTTTGCAGTCAGTGCATTACAGAACTTTGTTTTGGGAGTTAATGCTCCGGCCTGCGGGAAACAAACCTACCATCTGGAGAGTGGAACCATTATTTCACATGCCACTTGCAGACTGCAAAAGGGAGAATAAAGTTTTTATTTTGACAATGACTCATGAGTTTTCACCAACTTTTGTAGTATGTATCTGCTTATAAGTAAACACGCACTTGGTCTATTGGTATCAGAGTGAAATGTCTGAACTATTAATGAAAAATGGACTCCCAGAAAGCCATGGTAGAGTGTTACATAATTTTCTATAGGACGATAGTGGGCCATATGGAGACTCCAGTCATACCTCACTATCACTTGGTCATGTGACTCAATGGACGTGAGAAGGAAAGATAAACAACAGCAGTTGAAATGTTCAAACCTCATTTTCACTGTCCTGGGTCATACAATGTAGTGGTCAAACATCTCATAACCATATCAAACCCATAAACATGAATGTCCCAATTCAGATACTTTTTTCTTCATCATTTTCTGTTGAGTATTGACATTGTGTCATGCGTATGCTAGATAATTGTCTGTTGTATCATTCATTGTTGGAATGTAAGTCTGAATAAAACTATTTCAGAGATGTACATTGAGTGGACAAAATATTATGAACACCTGCACTTTCCATGACATAGACAGACCAGGTTAATACAGTTGACAGCTATGATCCCTTATTGATGTCACTTGCTAAATCCACCTCAATCAGTGTACATGAAGGGGAGGAGACAGGATAAATATGGAGTTTGAAGCCTTGAGACAATTGAGGCATGGATTGTGTATGTGTGGCATTCAGAGGATGAATGGGCAAGACAAAATATGTAACTGCCTTTGAACGGGGTATGGTACTAGGTGCCAGGTGCACCGTTTTGAGTGTCAAGAACAGCAACGCTGCTGTGTTTTTCACTCAACAGTTTCCGTTTATCAAGAATGGTCCACCACCCAAAGAACATCCAGCAAACTTGACAAAACTGTGGGAAGTATTGGAGTCAACATGGGCCAGCATCCCTGTGGAAAGCTTTTGACATCTTGTAGAGTCCATGCTCAATGAATTGAGGCTGTTCTGGGGGGGGGGGGGTTATATGTATTATGGTTCTTTCAAATCAAAGCTTTCGATAACATCAACAAATAGAAGACAGAGAAGAAAATATAAAAATACCTTAAAGTGCAATAAAATCAATGGCTCCTTCAAAGGGCACATATTTGTTAGTCTTAAAGACACATGCATAGATTTAAACACTACACCAACATGGCATATTTTGGTTCCCATTCAATATGATCACTGTCTTAAAATGAACCCTATTTTTTCTGTATTTTTAAAGTTTATTCATGGTCTAATATTTAGAGAGCTGGGGTGTATTCAATACGTCTTGCAATTGAAACAGTTTACCGTTTAAGAACCAAACAGAAGCAAACAGAGCAATAGAACAAAACAGGGAGTGACCTACTTGAATTTGTCCAATAAATACAAATTTTTGTTGCAAAACGTTTTCAGTTTGGACTAAATGGTTCCTGTTGCAAACCCTTTTGCGACAGACAAAACATTTTGCAACAGAATCGGGGTAATGAATACACCCCTGGATTCTGTGGTAAACTGTAAAGTCAAATCTGTTAAAGAGAAAGGCATACATTTTCCATTAATTAAAGGCTCACTGTAATTTCTGTATCCAGCAACAGTCTGACCCTGCAACTTTGTTTGTAAGGCTGATGGGGCTGGGGGAAATGTAACTACAGTCAAATTCATACCAGACTATGAATTCAACTGACAGTCCAGATCAACATGATTATTTTTAACATATTTTGATTGTAGGTATATGCTACAATACTTACCATGGAGTAATAAATTACAACCTGGGAGGGGTTGCAATTTATTATTCCAATACAAACAGATTATTGCACAACAGTGACTGTAGCTTTATAAGTAGCAATTCCATTGGTTACAGTAACAGCATGAACTTTACAAAAAGCATGTGATCAAAGGTCATGCAGTTTCGAGGAAATCGCCTTATGGTCGCTGCAGTTGCTTCTCTCCAGCTGCACTATGCAGCTATCACCTGCATTGTGGGAGGCACTATTTGTCCTCCAATCATTTGGGTGTTTTGTTTGACCCAAGTAAACGTGGCCAAATACCTGACTGAAACAGCAACCAACTTGTGCAATTCTAAAGCTACAGGGGATACAAATGAAAAGTGATATTTGAGACCCCGCTCTAACCAATGAATTGTACACACATTTTTCCAGTTGTGAGTGTGTGATATGGGGATATAGAAACGTTTAGACAACAGACAAACTATTATAAACAATAGCAGCTATGTTGACGCTGCCATGTCGATCTGAGCCTTGCTGTTGCAAAACCATTAAAGTGTCAGACTTGTGGCTGTTACAGATGCCCCTCCCCCGACGTCACTCTACAGTCGTCTTCGTTAGGCTTACTGCTCGAACACACACATTCTATCCCTATGCTGACCTCTGACAGCTGCCTCTCCCTGCACAAACACGGAAGCAGCATGGCGTCAGACAGCAACAGCTCCGAGAGCCAACGAATTGCACAGCAAAGATTGAGGATAATTGCCGGGCATTTACAGAAACATAAGGACGACGACTCGGGAACTATCGCAACTGAATGCAAAGCTGAAGCGAATAAAGGGACGGTGCCGAGAAAGAGGTAGGACTTGGCGGTGGTGATGCGATAGCAGTGGATGGAGGATGGCTACGCTGAAATGCTAGCTGGTAGCTAAAAGTGATTGTCATACAGTATGAAACAGCTGTCATGCATTTCCTTGTTATTAAAACACCATATTGGTGTCTTTTACAAACGGAGAGGACCTCCTCGGCATATGATTATTCATACATTTCCGATTTCATTTAACTAAGGAAATTAGCCAGTTATATGTGCGCCAACGTTAATGGTCCTCAAACAAAGTGTTCATTCATCGAAGAAGTGGGTGCGGCGGGACTGTAAATTCTATCCAACTCTTTTTAATTGTTGTTGTTCTAGGCTGCTTAGAATGTGTTATAGGAATGTTTGATATTGAGTTGAGGTCAATCCTACATCATTTCCTGTACCATTTTGTCATAACTTGCCAACGTTATGTGAGCACCGCTAGCCACTCGCAATGACAGTGGGCAGCTGGAGTTTATGTAAAACTACAAGATCAGCTTGCCAACATTTCAAACTATTTCAAGGTAGCCTATTCCATTTCACATCTATATTGTTAACTATAGCTTAATAGGCTACTGGCATTGTTTTGATACTGACACTATTCTGAACAACTAGGGCAATCTCAGCTCTGTTTGACTGACATGACCAGAATTCGACGCTACATTCTTGAGCAGGAAACAAGTGGTCATTACGATGGTGAAAGTTATATATGTAGTCTTATAATCTATTTTTATCTTGAGGTTGTTTTTACAGATTTAGTTGGGATTTAGGTGTGGGACACCCTCTCCCAGTCAACACAATTGACAGAAGTCAGAATGGGATAAAGTTCACCAGTAAAACTTTCTGCCTAAAACTTGGATCTGATTGGCCAAGACCTGTGGTGGTCTGACTCTCAATTCCTTTTGAGGCGAGTGGGCTGTTCAGCTTTCAAAATCGTGCTGTAGTGACATCTAGTGTCAGATATGTTTAAGCGACAAGGATGACTAGAGGACACTTTCATATTTATACAGAACAAAAATATAAACTTAACATGTAAAGTGTTGGTCCCATTTTTCATAAGCTGAAATAAAACATCTCAGAAATGTTCCATATGCAACAAAAACCTTATTTCTCTCATTCTTTGAACAAATTTGTTAGTGAGCATTTCTCATTTGCCAAGGGTGCTGAGGAGTATTTATGTCTGTAATAAAGCCCTTTTGATGGAAAAAAAACTAATTCTGATTGGCTGGACTTGACTCCACAGTGGGTGGTCCTGTGGCTGCACGCCTTCTCAGTCATGTGAAATCCATAGATTAGGGCCTAATGAATTTATTTCAATTGACTGATTTCCTTATATGAACTGTAACTCAGTCAAATCTTTGAAATTGTTGCATTTTACATTTTTGATTTTCCGGTTTGGTGGAATCTTTCTCTCTATTACCCAATGGATGGTCATTTTCGTGCTGGTTCATGGACACTATTGTTTGAGCTATGACAATAAATAAAACATAAGCTATCCCTATTTCCCTCGTTTGAGTGCTCCCCTTCCACCATTATCCAAATTAGAAATAATTTTGTGGACCACTTGCATTATTATCAGTACACATAAATGTAACCTCGCTGAATTTGCCTAAATTGTCTGGAATTGCACTTGGGTTGTTCCATGTCATTTCAGCAAGCAATGGCACCCACCATCTCAGATTGTTTTGAAATGGTTTCTGCAGTTAGAAAAATATAAAGATAAGCATTCCTGTAACAACATTATGTTGAAATATAATTTGACCTCTGGTAAATTTAAGCTAGATGGCCCTTTTTTAAATTTATAGTATTCAGACAATATGCAATAAATATAGCTGTATACGGCCATATCGTAGGAATGGCGTGGGAGGGGATATATGCTGTTTTACAGGCTCCTAACAAATTGTTCTATTTTGTTTTTTTTCTGCTTTGTTTGTAACTTATTTTGTACATAATGTTGATACTACTGTCTCTTATGACCGAAAAGAGCTTCTATCAGAACAGCAGTTACTTACCTTGAACTGGACAAATACTTTTTTTTAATGAGAGTGACTCAAATGATATAATGTTGCTCCCAGACAAGGCCCAAATCCCCATCATTCACATAAAGAAAAGGAGATCAAGGTGCCTTGTTTGAATTCATTGGCAAGTCGGTAATCCACCTCTACCATCCATTCTATTAGCCAACGTGCAATCACTGGAAAATAAACTGGATGAGCTCGGTTCGAGACAATCCTGCCAATGACACGGATTATATACAGTTGGCTGGGTTTTCTGTGCATTGACAGAACAGCTACATCCGGTAAGACAAGGAGTGGGGGTGTGTTTATTTGTCAATAATAGCTGGTGCATGATGTCTAATATTAAGGTAGTCTCGAGCTATTGCTTGCCTGAGGTAGAGTAGCTCATGATAAGCTGCAGACCACACTATCTACGAAGAGAGATTTCATCTATATTTTTTTGTAGCCGTCTATTTACGACTACAAACCGACGCTGGCACTAAGACCGCACTCAACAAGCTGTAGTAATCAAGAAAATACTAATCTAGAATTGACGCTCCTAATGGCCAGGGAATTTAATTCAGGCAAATTTAAATCCGTTTTTCCTAATTTCTACCAGAATGTCACGCACAATCAGAGGGAAAAAAACTCTAGACTACCTTTGCTCCACACACAGAGACGTGTACAAAGCTCTTCCTCGCCCTCCATTTGGAAAATCTTGATAACTCTCACCTCCTGATAACAAGCAGGAAGTACAACTGACTCGCTCAATATAGAAGTGGTCAAATGACGTAGATGCTACGCTACAGGACTGTTTTGCTAGCACAGACTGGAATAGGTTCCGGGATTCATACAAATGGCATTGAGGAGTATACCACCTCAGTCACCTGCTTCATTAAGTGCATTGATGACATCGTCCCCACAGTGACTGTACGTACATATCCCAACTAGAAGCCATGGATTACTGGTGACATCCCCACCGAGCTAAAGGCTAGTGCTGCCACTTTCAAGGAGCGGGACACTAACCCGGACACTTATAAGAAATACCACTATGCCCTCAGACGAACCATCAAACAGGCAAAGTGTCAATACAGGACTAAGGTTGAATCCTACTACACCGGCTCTGGCGCTCGTCTGATGTGGCAGGGCTTGCAAACTATTACATACTACAAAGAGAATCCCAGCTGTGCGCTGCTCAGTGATCACGCTCTCCATAGCCGATGTGAGCAAGACCTTTAAACAGGTCATCATTCACAAAGCCGCGGGGCCAGATGGATTACCAGAATGTATACTCGGAGCATGCGCGGACCAACTGGCAAGTATAATTTTCAACCTCTCCCGAATCGGGTTTGTAATACCTACATGTTTCAAGCAGACCACCATAGTCCCTGTGACAAGAAAACAAATGTAACCTGCCTAAATGACTACCGCCCCATAGCACCCACGTCAGTAGCCATGAAGTGCTTTGAAAGTCTGGTCATGGCTCACAACACTATCATCCCGGAAACCGTAGACCCACTCCAATTCACATACCGCCCCAACAGATCCACAGATGGTACAATCGCAATCGCACTCCACATTGCCCTATCCCACCTGGACAAAAGGAACACCTATGTGAGAATGCTGTTCATTCACGACAGCTCAGCGTTCAACACCATAGTGCCCACAAAGCTCATCACTAAATTAAAGACCCTGGGACTAAACACCTCCCTCTGCTACTGGATCATGGGCTGCCCCCAGGTGGTAAGCGTAGGCAACAATACATCTGCCACACTGATCCTCAACACGGGGCCCCTCGGGTGTGTGATTTGTCCCCTCCTGTACTTCCTGTTCACCCACAACTGCGTGGCCAAGCATGGCTCCAACACCATTATCAAGTTTGCTGATGACACAACAGTGGTAGGTATAATCACCGACAGCGATGAGACCGCCTATAGGGAGGAGGTCAGAGACCTGGCAGTGTGGTGCCAGGATAACAACCTCTCCCTCAACGTGAGCAAGACAAAGGTGATCATGGATGACAGGAAAAGGAGGGCTGAACACTCTCCCATTCACATCAACGGGGCTGTAGTGGAGCTGGTCGAGAGTTTCAAGTTCATTGGTCTCCACATCACCAACAAACTCATGGTCCAAACACACCAAGAAAGTCGTGAAGAGGGCACGACAACGCCTTTTCCCCCTCAGGAGACTGAGAAGATTTGGCATGGGTCCCCAGATCTTTAAAAAGGTCTACAGCTGCACCGTCGAGAGCATCCTGCCCGGTTGCATCACCGTCTGGTATGGCAACTGCTCGGCATCCGACCTTAAGGCGCTACAGAGGGTAGTGCATACAGACCAGTACATCACTTGGGCCAAGCTTCCTGCCATTCAGGACCTATATACTAGGCGGTGTCAGAGGAGGGCCCAAAAAAGTGTTAAGACTCCAGTCACCCAAGTCACTGTTCTCTCTGCTACTGCACGGCAAGTGGTACCAGAGTGCCAAGTCTAGGTCCAAAAAGCTCATTATCTGCCTCTACCCCCTGTATATTGTCTCATTATTGTTTTTTAATTTTTTTAATTATGTATGAAAATATTTTATTACATTAAAGAAACTGAGAATTTAACAAATAGCAGAAACAGCACCACCTTGTGGTCATAACCTGGTAATATCAACCAAGCAACTTAAATAAAGAAAAAATTCAGAACAGGGCTAAATAACCATCACCAAATTCACTGAGAATCCATTACATGGTGTAAAGAAACAATTCTCCTAGCTGTAGCTTCATAGCACTTGTCAGACATAGAGAACTGATACTGTATACTGGCCGTTGGGGTGGGCTTGGTTTGTGTGGTCCATGGGTGTCTTTTGACTTCAAGTCTTAATCATTGTTAAGAGGTTTGGTCCAAACTGGATATTGGTTACTATATTTATAGAATTTTATATGAATCCTATAAATTGAAATCGCCAATTTGTGAGCAATCAATTAGCGTAATTTCTTTGAGTTTAAAAAGTTTTTCAACAAAACAATGTTGCAGGAATGCAATCTGAGATGGTGGGTGTCATACCTCTTTCCTGTGCTTTTTGAGGTGGAACGACCCACTTTTCACTGGAGTGTAGGAATGTTGTACACTTCAAAGCTGGGCTACTGGTTTTTCTACTGCTGGAATGTCATTCTGGAGTTGACTTTCAACCTATACCTTTTGGGCACGTTGTTTCAAAAGGCGTTTTAAGGCCAGTCCTTTTAATAACAGTCAGACCTTTTGTCTCTTTCTGTTGGAATAACTTGAGTGCAGACACAAAATGAGGCTACCAATTTAATAAGGTGTTGAACTAGCCTAATGTTTCTGGTGATCAGCATTTTCTTATGCTGTGTGTAATATTTATTACAGTACTTTCAAAAGATTCCCCCAGCTCTCTTAGGATTAATGTTAGCTAAGGGACAGAGACCAGACCACTGTTGCTTCCATTTAATTGCACAATAAATTCATTAACCTCTGGACAGCCGTATTCGGCTGCTTGTTGATGCGTGGAGTTGTGTCATCGTCCAGTGTGATGACAGGAGATCACACAGACTGGCATGGAGAGTATGTCTGTCTCGTTTCTCAGGCTCCTCATAATTTACACTGCCTGGCTGTTTTGGCAGGCATTCATCATGGTTTTACTCCACTACGTTAGCATCCCATCACGTGTACCAACGTGATTCATGGGTCCCTTCTTGGAGTTGTGGGCCTATTTCATCTGTCTGCTGGGGAAATCTTGAATCCTGTCGTATTTATAACTCAGTGATTTCTGAAAAGGATTCCCTTAGGATGAGCATAGTGATTTAACACCGAAGAAGCACATTACTGAACTGTCAGAGCTCAATTATGTAGTAGATATTGAGATACAATTCCTCGGTGCTCAACCCTGTTTCTTGTGTCCTCTTCCATGATTATCATTAGGCCTATGACGACGATGTTCCTTCCTTGGAAAATAATTTTAGGAGAATATCCGGTTGTTGGACATGCCTTTGGTAATGCCCTTCTATGATATGCATCATGATGCTTCTCCGTGGAGTGTTATTGTTGAAGGGAATGTACTTAACGACCTGAGATCTAAGCCACACCCTGTCTGATTGCTGTTGATGATAGTGTTTGAGATGAATAGGTTTTCTTCCCCAAAGTTACTTTGCCACCGGCTTTTCACTGTTACCCCTATATGCATTTAGTAGTGGCGCACCACTGCTGCTAAATTGTGGCCGTCGCCCACCCACCGCTGACTCTGCCACCGCTGCTGATAAAACAAATCCTAGTGGGAAACACTGCCTGTGGTTGGCTGTGTGCAGTACACATGGGAAGGTCATCTGTCAGGGGTTACGCCAAGGTGCGACTGCAGCCTCCCATACTGCAAATATGGTTACTGATAGCCATGTGGAAAGCCCATTGAATAACTGATAGCAAAACGAGGGAACTAGGACATTTATCCATCGCAACAGTTTAATAAGTGGCAAATAAACCACTTTTTCAACTACTACTATCCTGTTTGCAACAGGATGTCACGTATGGACAGTCTGACATTTTCATGAGGTGCAAGGCCAAGGCCTTCTAAAAGTGCTTCCGTGTATTGTCTTCCTGCCTTGAGGTTTTTGTCCTGTGTCCTCCTTTGACCTCAGACAGCATTAGTACAGTATTAGATGCTGCTACAATAACAATGAAACTGACTTCAACTGTTTGTTTCCCAAGGCAGGAGATTATGAAGTGGAATGGCTGGGGGTACAGTGACTCCAAATTCCTCTTCAATAAGAAGGGTCAAGCAGAATTCACAGGCAAAAGGTACAGTATACTGTCCCCAACATTTGCAACCAATTTTTTTTTTATTCTCATGAAGAACATGATGATATGTATTATGATCTGTAAATATGAATGTATCTATTATTCAGTGATGGAATTCTCAATCTGGATTGCACTCTCCACTCCACAACATACAGTTGAAGTCGGAAGTTTACATACATTTAAGATGGAGGCATTAAAACTGTTTTTTTCAACCACTCCACAAATGTATTGTTAACAAACTATAGTTTTGGGAAGTCGGTTAGTACATCTACTTTGCATGACACAAGTCATTTTTACAACAATTGTTTACAGACAGATTATTTTACTGTATCACAATTCCAGTGGGTCAGAAGTTTACATACACTAAGTTGACTGTGCCTTTTAAACCACTTGGAAAATTCCAGAAAATGATGTCATGGCTTTAGAAGCTTCAGATAGGCTAATTGACATAATTTGAGTCAATTGGAGGTGTACCTGTGGATGTATTTCAAGGGCTACCTTCAAACTCAGTGCCTCTTTGCTTGGCATCATGGGAAAATCAAAAGAAATCAGCCAAGACCTCAGAAAAACAATTGTAGACCTCCACAAGTCTGGTTCATCCTTGGGAACAATTTCCAAATGCTTGAAGGTACCACGTTCATCTGTACAAACAATAGTATATACACCATGGGACCATGCAGCCGTCATACTGCTCAGGAAGGAGACGCATTCTGTCTCTTAGAGATGAACGTACTTTGGTGCGAAAAGTGCAAGTCAATCCCAGAACAACAGCAAAGGACCTTGTGAAGATGCTGGAGGAAACCGGAACGAAAGTATCTATATCCACAGTAAAACAAGTCCATTATCGGGCATAACCTGAAAGGCTGCTCAGCAAGGAAGAAGCCACTGCTCCAGAACTGCCATTAAAAAGCCAGACTACGGTTTGCAACTGCACATGGGGACAAAGATCATACTTTTTGGAGAAATATCCTCTGGTCTGATGAAACAAAAATAGAACTGTTTTGCCATAATGACCATCGTTATGTTTGGAGCAAAAAGGGGGAGGCTTGCAAGCTGAAGAACACCATCGCAACCGTGAAGCACGGGTGGTGGCAGCATCATGTTGTGGGGGTGCTTTGCTGCGGAAGGGACTGGTGCACTTCACAAAATGGATGGCATCATGTGGATGGAAAATTATGTGGATATATTGAAGCAACATCTCAAGACATCAATCAGGAAGTTAAAGCTTGGTCGCAAATGGCTCTTAAAAATGGACAATGACCCCAAGCATACTTCCAAAGTTGTGGCAAAATGGCTTAAGGACAACAAAGTTAAGGTATTGGAGTGGTCATCACAAAGTCCTGACCTCAATCTCATAGAAAATTTGTGGGCAGAACAGAAAAAGCGTGTGCGAGCAAGGAGGCCTACAAACCTGACTCCGTTACACCAGTTCTGTCAGGAGGAATGGGCCAAAATTCACCCAACTTATTGTGGGACGCTTGTGGAAGGCTACCCAAAACGTTTGACCCAAGTTAAACAATTAAAGGCAATGCTACCAAAGACTAATTGAGTGTATGTAAACTTCTGACCCACTGGGAATGTGATGAAAGAAATAAAAGCTGAAATAAATCAATCTCTCTACTATTATTCTGACATTTCACATTCTTAAAATAAAGTGGTGATCCTAACTGGCCTAAGACAGGGGATTTGTACTAGGATTAAATATCAGAAATGGTGAAAAACTGAGTTTAAATGCATTTGACTAAGGTGTATGTTAACTTCCTGACTTCAACTGTAAAACCTTCCCCTCCTTGGGTCGTCACTAGTTACCAGAGCCACAAAGTCATAAACCCAGCCTATTTCTACAATTTCTCTTTTGAAAATGTGATTTTTAACCCTAACAATAACCACACTGCTAACCTTATGCCCAACCTTAAATTAAGACCCAAAAGCACATTTGTGTGGTCATGAATTTTTACGATATAGACAAGTTTGATATTGTGGCTGTGCTATCTAGTGGAAACCTCCTCGAGATCCTAATTTAGAGTGGGGTGCTAGTGCCATCTAGTGGCTGGTATCTGTATCCTGCATATCTTGCCTCAATTCAGTCCCAGACACAAGAGGTCAATTTAGTGTGATTATCAGTGATTTGAAATTCCCAGTTGGAAACTCGGATCATTACCTTGAATAGAATATTTGTACTTCTTCCCATTGACCATAGATAGGCTAACTGGGTTTTTTAGTTCTGTGTCTGCCAACAGTTCTCATGGTTGAATGTGTGCAATATAACATTTGAAGAAATATGCCGAGTGCTGTCGGAAATGATTACTTTGAATCTCAGTGGATGTAGAGATGCCTTTTATCTCCACTCTGTTTCTAGTGACTGAGGATGTGTTCAGTGCACACCGGCAGCAGAATGGATCGCTCTTTTCTTTGGCAGTTGTTTTACACCTTTTTATCTATCACATTATAAAGGCAGAGATGGGCCTTAGTGTTTTGTACTTGTGATGTATAGTTTGAAGAACAAAGCCTTGCCTGTCAGACTCAAATCAAAGGGGTCTTGTAGACTGCATGCTGTACTCTGCTGTGCTGTATGTTAAGCTGTGTTTGCGTAAGGGGGGGGGGGATTATAAAGGATGCTGTGCAGGAAATGGTTCCTCTGTTATTCTAGGTTCTACATTGTATCAACCACCTGTTTCCATTCTGTGCCTTCTCTTTTGAATTATTTCTGGGTGCTACATATGCGTGGCTGGGTGGAAGGAATGAAAGTCAGAGATTTCTCCTCTCCTCCTCCTGAGAGAATTCTCCTCTGTGACAGAGGCTTTTTCATTAAGGAGTGTGTTTCATGGTCTGCTGGACAAAGGCAGACTACAGTCCCCTGATGTGCTGGCCTCTGCTGTGCCAGCGGTTCAAGTACACAGCGGCTGGCGTGACGGGGACGGCACGGACAGCGCTGTCATTGTCATTGGTCTCGCCTAATAACTTCATTCAGCTCCAACCACTACACACTGACGTCACGTCAATGACAGTCGGACAGGGTTTTCTGTGTATATTTCACCAGTTCCCAGCATAACACCTAGGTCTGAGGGATTATGTTTACAGATTGGGTCAGAGGTCAATTGTGAGGTAACTTTCCTTTCTTCTAAACCTGTGTGTTTCTGTTCATTGCAGGTATAGGCTAAGCGGGATGGTCCTGCCTAGTTTGCAGGACTGGTTTGAAAACACCTTTGGCGCCAGTGTGAACCATAAAAGCCCCGCGACAGTGAGTGACGTTGTTTTCAACCCTCGTCACCTGTTGAATTGAATTCCAATGACCGCAGCAGTCGGTTAATGGCTCCTCCTCCCATGTCTTTGTCCCAGCCCGCCCTGAATGCCAGCGCTGTTCCACCGGCCAGTCTGAACGAGGCGTTCGTTGAGGACCTGAAGGCCACGAGTATCCCCTTCTCCCATGAGGCTGAGGACAGGGTGTTCCGTGCCCACGGTGAGGCATGCCGGGAAGGCTGTGGTCCTCCAGGGCGATGGGCGTAGTCTGGAGGGGTCTCGCACAGACACTGAATGTTGTGATCATGACGTCACCTTTTTTGTTTTTACGTAGGACATAAGCAGTCTGAATCAGAGGAAGCTGTCAATATCACACTAATTATACTGATCATACAACCATAATGGCTCTTTTTCGTAGTATACTAAGTATATTACATTTTTCTCTCTCCTATGTTAACAGGTCATTGCTTGCATGAAATCTTTGCTCTCAGAGAAGGGAAGAAATTTGAGCGGGTTCCGGACATGGTGGTGTGGCCAAGTGAGTTTTTGCGACACTACTATTGTAAATGGTCCTTGTTTTGATTTATTTAATTTTTTTCTCCCGCATTGCTTCTTCCCATCCTGGCTTAGGTGATTTAAAGGGTTAATCTCTGCAGAGGCGTAGGGATATTAATATGTATGAGCGGAGGCTTAATAAGAAGCGTCAGGGGTAGGGCGTTTGATATCCAATACACCACGGCCGGGCCCAGCACAGTACCCCCATGAATTACGCCACTGAGATTGGTTCACTGCAGGTATGGCCGGCACTATGTTATAATGTAAATGAGTGTTGACGTATGGCTGGAACTTGATTAGCCGGCTCCCAAATGGCCAGCAAATCACAAAGCTCCTGTAGCAGCATTCAAATTGGAACATCCCCTGAATTTTAAACTCCCCAAATCCACACAAAATTGCACTCCCTCTAGTCGCAGTGATGTAAAACATGAATGCCACTGTAGTTACTTTAGTATGGTTGTATATTTAAGTGGAACGTTGTTAGTCTTGTGAACTCTTATTCTCACACCGAAGCCCTTTGTTTAATTGGACGGCAGAGTGTGTCGGAACGGAGATATTTCTCATTGGCCAGCGAGGGAGCGCTTGAGCCCAGTGAAGCTGATCCATGTAGGTGGATTTTTCTGCTCTGTCTCCTCACCCTCAGTCACTCAGCCAGGGGACCAGTGTGAATGGACGTGAGATTGGCCAGAGCACCTTGTCCGCATTGATCCCCCACACCCCACCCCAGAGACCCGGGCTTCATGCTCTCTGGCTCCATCTCAGGAATGCCCCCAGCCAAATCAGAGACATCTTTCCCCGGAAGCCCCCCCCCCCCTATCCCTGTCTCTCCCTGTCTCTCTGCTCTAATAGCCCAGGGCTTATGTGAATGTTTGTTTTCCGGAGGCTGATGGTTTATGTGGCATTTCCTAGTCCCTTTGCCACATGAGTACTCTTGTTCTCGCCCTAACACTAATTTATGGCTGTGTGTTATATAAAGACATGGGATAAAATGTCCATCCCAAAATTGTTGCGGTGTTCTTTGCCTCCGCAGACTGCCACAACGACGTAGTGAAAATTGTGGAGCTGGCATGCAAGCACAATGTTTGTTTGATACCGTACGGCGGTGAGTCTTTTTAAAAATGTTTTGTAAACTCTATAGTACAATTCATTCTAATAATATCTGCTTTTAAAAATAAATAAAAAATCGACCAAATGTAATAACTAATTTACGAGCAGATTGATAATGATAACGGTTATGCCTTCACCATATGACCTGAACAGGGAAAAAGTCTGCTCCGGGTCCTAGTAGTACTCTCCTGGTCATGCGACCTGGTCCGGGAGAACTGCAGGCCTTAACCCCTCTCCTGTCTTCCTCCAGGAGGGACCAGTGTGACCAGCGCTCTAGAGTGCCCCCCGGAGGAGACTCGCTGCATCGTCTCTCTGGATACTTCACAGATGGTGGGGGAATCAGAGCTGCACACAGACATGCGTCCCATACAGCAATCTGCTCTGCTCAGCATTTTGTCTCAACACAACTTACGCTTTTCCTCTTTTTATATGACAGTATAATGTCTTGCATAGTACGATCAGCTGACAATATATATATTTTTAGGAGGGACAGTAAGCCAGGGTTTCTTTCTTTTGGATGTTAGAAGCTCCTACTGCTGTGAATGTTGGACTCTAGAACTAACTGTAGGTGTGCAGACAGGAAAGGTAGCGGTCAGCAGAGGATGCTCCTATATCCACACCAAAGCTCATTCAGACTTCCAGCCGAGACTCACTCTCATTATGGAACTTTGGGAGAATCCTGTGGCAATAATTTGCCAAGCTATCCTCAGAGAAATGACTGTTAGTGAAGGATACCCAATAGGAAACAGCATTTAATAGCAGTACTGTACCACGGCGCTGTTGGACAACTCTCTGCCCAGGTGATATATTGGCAGTCTGGACAGTGCTAGTCCAGCAGCCACTGAGGGGGGTGACGTAAATGCTCGTGACCAGTGCGCTGGGTCAAGGGTCACTGGGGGTAGCGGGTCTGTGGGAGGCACATGAAAGGCTCTGTATGACAGCAGCAGACACTTTTACTAGCTCTGGAGAATGATTGATGGCTCTGGGAGGGGAGCTCAAGCTGGGTCAGGAGGTTCCTGGAGAGGCTGAAACAAGAGGGGGACATGCTGGACTGAATGTTTTTAAAAGGAGGTTAACCTTTTGGAATCGATCTGACAGATGCTGTGTCCTCCTCATGGCCTAGTCCTCTAGTCATGCCTTCCACATGTGTGCTTCACCTCGCTGTTGGGAATCGCTACTGAAATCCCCCCCCCTCCCCCCCTATTGCCTTTCTCATTGGTAGATGTTGTCACCACAGAATCTGTTTTCTCCTCACAGTCGTTACAAAATGCTGCACGCTGACCTGTTTGGGCGTTTAGAAAAGTAAGACAACTGGAATGTATTTTAAGGCAGTGATTCAATGGATGAAAGCAGACTGGAGGACAGCCATGAGTATTTGCTGTCAATGCAGCTGCATTTGAATAAAAAAATCCTCTCTCTAACCTGTAGCAGATGTTTCGGATACAGAGCCTGCTTTTCATTTGGGCTCAACTCATAAGGCATCGAACCAAGAGCTTGTTTTGTTTGTTCTAGTGGTATAAGCGAACAAATCAGTGACATTTTCTGACCTCCTGGGTTTTTGTCTTTGCATCTGCAGAATCGCATTTTGTGGATCGACGAGAAGAATTTAGTCGCCCACGTTGAAGCTGGCATCATCGGTCAGGATCTGGAGAGATTAGTAAGTGGTTTGCCTTCGTCAGAGCTCACGTTTCTAAACCATTTCATACCCAATCATTTCCCATGAAAGGCTCATGTCATTAAGATGGTAAGCTGGCCACGAACTCAACTCCCATCCTTTCACCTGTAGGAAGCCATGCCTCTTCACCCTGGGTTAGTTGTTTACTGGGAGTACAGGGAGACCATGCCTCTTCACCCTGGGTTAGTTGTTTACTGGGAGTACAGGGAGACCATGCCTCTTCGCCCTGGGTTAGTTGTTTACTGGGAGTACAGGGAGACCATGCCTCTTCGCCCTGGGTTAGTTGTTTACTGGGAGTACAGGGAGACCATGCCTCTTCGCCCTGGGTAAGTTTACTGGGAGTACAGGGAGACCATGCCTCTTCACCCTGGGTTAGTTGTTTACTGGGAGTACAGGGAGACCATGCTAGGCAGGTCTGAATGGGAGTAGAAGGGGTAACTATGTTCCACAGCAGAGCAGTGAAGTGTAGAGGCTCGGGCGATGAGCAGATGGCACCATGAAGCTAATTCAGGAAAAAAAATGGAGAAGGAGCCAGTGTTTGATGTGGAGGAATGCGTGTGCTGCATCTCAAACAGGCGCCACTTTTGCATATAGAGAGAGGCCATTTTGACTGAGCAGATGGCTCAGTATTGAAAGCTGCCTGTCGGGGAGAGCAGTGCCATAAAACACGGCCTGACTCTCCTCACGTCACCCGGAAGAGAGGAGCCATTAGAGCAGACCAGGGCCATGGCTGCCTGCCGCAGGGGCCCAGCACTCAGACAGGGCTCTACAGCTTTATTACCTCAAATATCTTTCATTGTGCTCCTAAATGGCTTTGTTTGCGCACACGTTCTCCTTTTTTTCCCTAAAAGGTCAGCGTAGAGCCTTGTCAGACCAGGGGCCAGCCCACCATCCAAAACTATCTCCTCCACCTTTATTTTGGTCGGTTTATTTTAGACCGCTGTAAAAAAAAAGTGTGATGTCATCAAGCCAAGAATTTTGATCACAAAAGCCCCATAACGATCCCACGATTTGAATCCAACAATGGAAGAGGAGTTTTGTTTGTCTCATGCCGTTTTGGTTTCATACCAAATTCTTGCGGTTTTAGTGGTTGAGTTCTTTTAACCACCTACAGTATGTGCTCCTATGAATACAAATGAGTGTAAGTCTCTGTTGTGTGTGTGTCCCCCGCAGCTCAACGAGAGCGGCTACTGCACGGGGCATGAGCCCGACTCCATGGAGTTCAGTTCCCTAGGAGGCTGGGTGGCCACGAGGGCATCGGGCATGAAGAAGAACGTATATGGCAACATCGAGGACCTGGTACGTGCCCCTCCCTCTTCTCTCTGACGAGCTCTGATCCTACTAGGAGACTGAACAGGCAACACGTTTTAAAGTGAAAGGCACTAATTAGCGACTCGCACGTGAAGTTGCTGGTGCGGGCCATCGAAACCATGGCTATGGGAACCATTCTATTTGTTTTTCCTGGGAAGAAGCCTGCTTGCTTTGGTTAAGATCTGTCAATGGTTGACAGAATGTAGCCTTGAATATGACCTCAGCAGCCCAGGTAGCTCCTCTCTGCGGCTATTAAAGTCAAATGTAGTGACTTGAGCTGCCATCTTGTTCGTCCTGTATGCAGGTGATCCACATAAAGGTGGTGACCCCTCGAGGGGTGATAGAGAAGAGCTGCCAGGGGCCACGCATGTCCACTGGGCCAGACATCCACCACTTCATCCTGGGCTCAGAAGGTAAGACTCACCTCTCCTCTCGTGGTGCATGACTCTGCAACATGATAAAAGTTTGCCCTATCTGCATGAGTTCACACGTGTGTGCGTGTGTGTGTTATCTGATGGGGGTGTTGTAGTAACGTGGTACTTCTCACGTAGTGGCTCAGGTTAACTTGAACCAGAGTGGGAGAAGAGATCTAGCCATGTGAGAGGGCTATTGGTTTCGGGGCCTCTGTGCTTCATGCCTGCCCACGCCCCCACCCCTTCTGCCCCCCTGTCCTTGTGAGAGAGCCCAGTGAGAATAGTGCCATATGCCAGACCCCCCACACACACACATAAAGAGGAGGTGCAGGGACTCCTGGCACTGCAGTGTTCAACAGCTGTGGGTACACACGCCCAACAAAGCACTGCAAGCTGCTCACTGACTACACACTGGGGCTGGGCAGACATCTCCATTTGTACTCATTAGAATGGGTTTTTGGGATACTTAACGCACATCTGCGAATGAAAGCCTAACAACATGGATTTAATTTAGTCCAATCATCTCTCTTTAAATTACCTTCAATTCAGGGACACAGAGTTTGAAATAAAGACTATCGGAATTGTTGAAAGGGGAGGATGGGTTGGCTCAGATGTGCCGAACTAGTTGTTCCTCGTCTAAATGGTATTAGGCTCGAGTTTTGGGCCATTTTTTAAATGTGTTCTGCTGCCGACTGTGAAGCCAGCCCCTGTTAGGTAGGAGAGGAGACGGGACCACCTTGTTCCCAGTCTCAGACACTGTGTGGGCTCCTGGCTGGGCGGCCTGCTCTGCTGCTGGAGCTGAGAGAGAGAGGTCATACCTCTGCTTGGTCTCATTACAATATCTCCTCTTGCACACGCATCCCACACGCTGACACCTGGCCACACAACAGAGCCCCTAGCACTGGAACCCAAACACTGCTCTGCGTGTTAAGTGGCCAGGCGTCCATTTCATTAAAAATGACTAAGAACCCTCTTCCTCTTCTCATTCCGCACACAGCATCTCGCCTCTCGCTAATCTCCCTGACCTTGAAGCGGCCTGAATACCAAACTATTTCCCTCTGTCCTTCTCTAAGCAGCGTAAAAAGGGATTGATTGGAATAATCAATAATAGTCAGGTTTCTGTTTCGAAGCCATTGCCAACGTTATGCAGGTGTGTGAAGCAGACCAGCACTAATCTCATGTTGTGTGGAATTAATGTGATGTGAAACTGCCTCCTTTGACTCCTGGCAGTGGCCTCAGGTTTCAGCTGCACGGCATCTCCCACATCAGGCTGGTTCACTGCTGCTTTTGACAGGAAGTACTATTCTTCCCTCACTGTGGGATAACAGCACGTAGGAAATACTGCATGGTGCTGACTCCTCTGTTGGAAGGGACATCTCCTCTAAACAACCCTGGTTATAGCAAGGTTAGAGAGGGCATGTTTACAAAGAGGATTGCAGTAAAAATGGCTCCTGCTGTCCCACTCGCATGAGATACAGTCTCCTCCTCTGGAGTCGGCGCGTCAGTTGACCTTGCTGAGCGCTTTCTGCTGGTCCGACCCAGCCTCCTCTCTCTGTCTGTCTCTCGAGCTCTCTGTGTCTGTCTCTCGGGCTCTCTGTGTCTGTCTCTCGGGCTCTCTGTGTCTGTCTCTCGGGCTCTCTCTGTCTGTCTCTCGGGCTCTCTCTGTCTGTCTCTCGGGCTCTCTCTGTCTGTCTCTCGGGCTCTCTCTGTCTGTCTCTCGGGCTCTCTCTGTCTGTCTCTCGGGCTCTCTCTGTCTGTCTCTCGGGCTCTCTCTGTCCTTCTCTCGGGCTCTCTCTGTCTGTCTCTCGGGCTCTCTCTGTCTGTCTCTCGGGCTCTCTGTCTGTCTCTCGGGCTCTCTGTCTCTCTCGGGCTCTCTCTGTCTGTCTCTCGGGCTCTCTCTGTCTGTCTCTCGGGCTCTCTCTGTCTGTCTCTCGGGCTCTCTGTGTCTGTCTCTCGGGCTCTCTGTGTCTGTCTCTCGGGCTCTCTGTGTCTGTCTCTCGAGCTCTCTGTGTCTGTCTCTCGAGCTCTCTCTCTGTGTCTGTCTCTCGAGCTCTCTGTGTCTGTCTCTCGAGCTCTCTGTGTCTGTCTCTCGAGCTCTCTCTCTGTGTCTGTCTCTCGAGCTCTCTCTCTGTGTCTGTCTCTCGAGCTCTCTCTCTGTGTCTGTCTCTCGAGCTCTCTCTCTGTGTCTGTCTCTCGAGCTCTCTCTCTGTGTCTGTCTCTCGAGCTCTCTCTCTCGTGTCTGTCTCTCGAGCTCTGTCTCTCGAGCTCTCTCTGTGTCTGTCTCTCGAGCTCTGTCTCTCGAGCTCTGTCTCTCGAGCTCTCTCTCTCGCGCTCTCTCTCTGTGGCTCTCTCTCTCTCTGTGGCTCTCTCTCTCTCTGTGGCTCTCTCTCTCTCTCTGTGGCTCTCTCTCTCTCTCTGTGGCTCTCTCTCTCTGTGGCTCTCTCTCTCTCTCTCTGTGGCTCTCTCTCTCTCTCTCTGTGGCTCTCTCTCTCTCTCTCTCTCTGTGGCTCTCTCTCTCTCTCTGTGGCTCTCTCTCTCTCTCTCTCTCTGTGGCTCTCTCTCTCTCTCTCTGTGGCTCTCTCTCTCTCTCTCTCTGTGGCTCTCTCTCTCTCTCTCTGTGGCTCTCTCTCTCTCTCTCTGTGGCTCTCTCTCTCTCTCTGTGGCTCTCTCTCTGTGGCTCTCTCTCTCTCTCTCTCTCTGGCTCTCTCTCTGTGGCTCTCTCTCTGTGGCTCTCTCTCTCTCTCTCTCTCTCTCTCTGTGGCTCTCTCTCTGTGGCTCTCTCTCTCTCTCTCTGTGGCTCTCTCTCTCTCTCTCTCTCTGTGGCTCTCTCTCTGTGGCTCTCTCTCTGTGGCTCTCTCTCTGTGGCTCTCTCTCTGTGGCTCTCTCTCTGTGGCTCTCTCTCTGTGGCTCTCTCTCTGTGGCTCTCTCTCTGTGGCTCTCTCTCTGTGGCTCTCTCGCGCTCTCTCTGTCTCTCTCTCGCGCTCTCTCTGTGTCTCTCTCTCGCGCTCTCTCTGTGTCTCTCTCTCGCGCTCTCTCTGTGTCTCTCTCGCGCTCTCTCTGTGTCTCTCTCGCGCGCTCTCTGTGTCTCTCTCGCGCGCTCTCTGTGTCTCTCTCGCGCGCTCTCTGTGTCTCTCTCGCGCGCTCTCTGTGTCTCTCTCGCGCGCTCTCGCTCTCGCTCGATCTCGCTCGCTCTCTCAAATTCAAATTCAATTTCAAGCTGCTTTATTGGCATGAAAAACATTGTGTCAATATTGCCAAAGCAACAATGTATACAATATACATTGTAACAAAATTCTAAATGATAGCAAATATAAAATATAAAAGTGTAGTAAATAATAATACAAAATTAAATACAAAAATAAAAATAATTACAGTAATAACAATAATAGCAATAACAAGTAAGTTACTGTTTACTATGCAGATGTTATTATTCAGTGTCCCTCAGGCTATGGCAGGAAAATACATATTTGGCTGCAAGAGGAGCCATTGCTCCTTCGCCCATGAGTATTCTTAGTTTTTCCTCTGGGTTCAATTTGTAAAAATTTGGAATATGTTTAGTAATTTCTGTGAATAATGAATCTCTTTGAGAGGAATATTTATCACAGTAAAGGAGAAAGTGCATCTCTGTCTCTACCTCCCCTGTTATGCAGTGACCACATACACACTCCTCTTTGGGTAGCCATGTCTTTTTATGTCTGCCGGTTTCTATTGCCAATCGGTGGTCACTCAGCCTGTACTTGGTAAGGATCTGTCTCTGCTTCGTATCTCTGACAGAGTAGAGATAATCAGCCAATTCATATTCTCTGTTTAGGTTCAGATAGCAATTTAGTCGGCTTTGGGATTTTGTTTCATTTTTCCAATGTTGTAAATATGATTCCTTTGATTGGTTCATGATTTTGCTTATTGGAATTCTTTCTTTTGAAGCAGTGCTGGTGTCAGCTTGGTTGGTGAGGTCCAACACCAGCTGACTGAGAGGGCTCGTTTCTGGGCTCAGCTCTTGGGTTTGAAGTGATTTAAATTGCAGACTTGAATTTGGACTTGAATTCAGATGTAGCCAAAATTTTAATGATCTGTGTGTCTCTCTCTCGCTCTCTCTGTGTGTCTCTCTCTCGCTCTCTCTGTGCGTCTCTCTCTCGCTCTCTCTGTGCGTCTCTCTCTCGCTCTCTCTGTGCGTCTCTCTCTCGCTCTCTCTGTGCGTCTCTCTCTCGCTCTCTCTGTGCGTCTCTCTCTCGCTCTCTCTGTGCGTCGTCTCTCTCGCTCTCTCTGTGCGTCTCTCTCTCGCTCTCTCTGTGCGTCTCTCTCTCGCTCTCTCTGTGCGTCTCTCTCTCGCTCTCTCTGTGCGTCTCTCTCTCGCTCTCTCTGTGCGTCTCGCTCTCGCTCTCTCTGTGCGTCTCGCTCGCTCTCTCTGTGCGTCTCGCTCTCGCTCTCTCTGTGCGTCTCGCTCGCGCTCTCTCTGTGCGTCTCGCTCGCGCTCTCTCTGTGCGTCTCGCTCGCGCTCTCTCTGTCGCGTCTCGCTCGCGCTCTCTCTGTGCGTCTCTCTCTCGCTCTCTCTGTGCGTCTCTCTCTCGCTCTCTCTGTGCGTCTCTCTCTCGCTCTCTCTGTGCGTCTCTCTCTCGCTCTCTCTGTGCGTCTCTCTCTCGCTCTCTCTGTGCGTCTCTCTCTCGCTCTCTCTGTGCGTCTCTCTCTCGCTCTCTCTGTGCGTCTCGCTCTCTCTGTGCGTCTCGCTCTCTCTGTGCGTCTCGCTCTCTCTGTGCGTCTCGCTCTCTCTGTGCGTCTCGCTCTCTCTGTGTGTCTCGCTCTCTCTGTGTGTCTCGCTCTCTCTGTGTGTCTCGCTCTCTCTGTGTGTCTCGCTCTCTCTGTGTGTCGCTCTCTCGCTCTCTCTCTCGCTCTCTCGCTCTCTCTCTCGCTCTCTCTCTGTGTGTCTCGCTCTCTCTCTGTGTGTCTCTCTCTCTCTCTGTGTGTCTCTCTCTCGCTCTGTGTGTCTCTCTCTCGCTCTGTGTGTCTCTCTCTCGCTCTGTGTGTCTCTCTCTCGCTCTCTCTCTGTGTGTCTCTCTCTCGCTCTCTCTGTGTCTCGCTCTCTCTCTCGCTCGCTCTCTCTCTCGCTCTCTCTCTCGCTCTCTCTCTCTCTCGCTCTCTCTCTCGCTCTCTCTCTCTCTCTCGCTCTCTCGCTCTCGCTCTCTCTCGCTCTCTCTCGCTCTCTCTCTCTCTCTCTCTCTCTCTCGCTCTCTCTCGCTCTCTCTCGCTCGCTCGCTCTCGCTCTCTCTCGCTCTCTCTCGCTCTCTCTCGCTCTCTCTCGCTCTCTCTCGCTCTCTCTCGCTCTCTCTCGCTCTCTGTCGCTCTCTCTCGCTCTCTCTCGCTCTCTCGCTCTCTCTCTCGCTCTCTCTCGCTCTCTCTCGCTCTCTCTCGCTCTCTCTCGCTCTCTCGCTCTGTCTCGCTCTCGCTCTGTCTCTCTCTCGCTCTGTCTCTCTCTCGCTCTGTCTCTCTCTCGCTCTGTCTCTCTCTCGCTCTGTCTCTCTCTCGCCCTCTCTCTCTCGCTCTCTCGCTCTCTCGCTCTCTCGCTCTCTCGCTCTCTCGCGCTCTGTCTCTCTCTCGCGCTCTGTCTCTCTCTCGCGCTCTGTCTCTCTCTCGCGCTCTGTCTCTCTCTCGCGCTCTGTCTCTCTCTCTCGCTCTGTCGCTCTCTCGCTCTCTCGCGCTCTCGCTCTCTCGCGCTCTCTCTCTCGCTCTCGCTCTGTCTCGCTCTCTCGCTCTCTCGCTCTCTCGCTCTCTCGCTCTCTCTCTCTCTCGCTCTCTCTCTCTCTCTCGCTCTCTCTCGCTCTCTCGCTCTCTCGCGCTCTCGCGCTCTCTCTCGCTCTCTCGCGCTCTGTCTCTCTCTCGCTCTCTCGCGCTCTGTCGCTCTCTCGCGCTCTGTCTCTCTCTCGCTCTCTCTCGCTCTGTCGCTCTGTCGCTCGCTCTGTCGCTCGCTCTGTCGCTCGCTCTGTCGCTCGCTCGCTCTGTCGCTCGCTCTCTCTGTCGCTCGCTCTCTCTGTCGCTCTCTCTGTCGCTCGCTCTCTCTGTCGCTCTCTCTGTCGCTCTCTCTGTCGCTCTGTCGCTCGCTCTCTCGCTCGCTCGCTCTGTCTCTCGCTCGCTCGCTCACTCTCTCGCTCGCTCGCTCTCTCGCTCTGTCGCTCGCTCTCTCGCTCTGTCGCTCGCTCGCTCTCTCGCTCTGTCGCTCGCTCTCTCGCTCTGTCGCTCGCTCTCTCGCTCTGTCGCTCGCTCTCTCGCTCTGTCGCTCGCTCTCTCGCTCTGTCGCTCTCTCTCTCGCTCTGTTGTAGCTCTGTCGCGCTTGGTTGGTGAGGCTGACAGAGGGCTCTCTCTCGCTCTGTCGCTCGCTCTCTCGCTCTGTCGCTCTCTCTCTCTCGCTCTCTCGCTCTCTCGCTCTCTCTGTGTCTCGCTCTCTCTCTCTCTCTCTGTGTCTCGCTCTCTCTCTCTGTGTCTCTCTCTCGCTCTCTCTGTGTCTCTCTCTGTGTCTCGCTCGCTCTCTCGCTCTCTCGCTCTGTGTCTCTCTCTGTGTCTCTCTCGCTCTCTCTGTGTCTCTCGCTCGCTCTCTCGCTCGCTCTCTCGCTCGCTCTCTCTGTCGCTCTCTCTCTCTCGCTCTCTCGCTCTCTCGCTCTCTCTGTGTCTCGCTCTCTCTCTCTCTGTGTCTCTCTCTCGCTCTCTCTGTGTCTCTCTCTGTGTCTCTCTCGCTCTCTCTGTGTCTCTCGCTCGCTCTCTCGCTCTGTGTCTCTCTCTCTGTGTCTCTCTCTCGCTCTCTCTATCTCGCTCGCTCTCTCGCTCTCTTGCTCTGTGTCTCTCTCTCTGTGTCTCTCTCGCTCTCTGTGTGTCTCTCTCGCTCTCTGTGTGTCTCTCTCGCTCTCTGTGTGTCTCTCTCGCTCTCTGTGTGTCTCTCTCGCTCTCTCTGTCTCTCTCGCTCTCTCTGTGTCTCTCTCGCTCTCTCTGTGTCTCGCTCTCTCGCTCTCTCTGTGTCTCTCGCTCGCTCTCTCGCTCTGTCTCTCTCTCTGTGTCTCTCTCTCACTCTCACTGTGTCGCTCGCTCGCTCTCTCGCTCTGTGTCTCTCTCGCTCTCTCTATCTCGCTCGCTCTCTCGCTCTCTTGCTCTGTGTCTCTCTCTGTGTCTCTCGCTCTCTCTCTGTGTCTCTCTCGCTCTCTCTGTGTCTCTCTCGCTCTCTCTGTGTCTCTCTCGCTCTCTCTGTCTCTCTCTCGCTCTCTCTGTGTCTCTCTCTCGCTCTCTCTGTGTCTCTCTCTCGCTCTCTCTGTGTCTCTCTCTCGCTCTCTCTGTGTCTCTCTCT